>NW_017670681.1:19031-42088 GCF_001879085.1 Nicotiana attenuata
TATATATATATATTATAGACATTCGCCGGCTATTTTTAATTTAAATGGTTGAGTGAGGGTTATTTAAGTGAATTCTTCTATTAAGGTTTTCGCACAAAACAATTGTACTTTAAAGTTATGGGTTCAAAATTTCATATTTGTTGATATTTTAGAGGTTTTTAGATATATAGCTATTATGTGTCGTAAATATTGGGTTCAATTGAATCTACAGTCAATACAACCCATCTGGATATTGAGTTCCCTTATTTAGCATCTGATCTTCTAAAAGCAGTTTATCCATCTCACTCGCGTGAAACATATATACATATATTTTAAGATAAATAACAAAATTTTAATGAGGTATTATCCGAGTTAAAGATTAACTAAACAACATTTCACAAAATAGGGGATTTGGAACATTTGTATCCAACGAACGTCTTTGCAGCCAATATCCAAAGAGAGAATTTTTCAATACAACATGATGGGTGTTGGTTATTGGCCGACCTTTTTAACGGGTATATTCTCATAAATAATAGTCGATAATATATATATATATATATATATATATATATATTTGTATATTTAGCTAGTGAATGTTATTAGTTTTTGCCAATCAGCCAAATGTGTAACTTGTCCTATACTGATATCCAAAACAATAGTATATTATAGACGATGTTGTAGAATTAGCTCAAATAAGACATACCATATCGAGAGTATGAGAGTCAAACTTGGTGCACTTTTTGATTTGAAATATATTTGTTTAGGAATGAATTGTTCACAATTTGGTAAACTATTCGAAAGATACAATCAAAATTTCTCTATAACGGTCATCTTATATGACAGTACTTCACTATAACGGATAAATATTTATTGGAATTAAATTTTTATGTTATGTTATAATATATGATCTCTATAACAATCTTTCACTTTAGTAGCCAAAAATATCTGAAATCAATAAGACAATTGTAAAGAGATCTGACTGTATAATCAAAAGCATTCTCTCCCTTCCAGTCAATTGATGATCATCTTTTGACTTCCACTTTCACTTAAGTGTAGTTATTTTAATTTTATTACGCAATCTGTAAGATAAGTTAAAAGGGATTAGTATATTCATCAAAAAATATTTGTAATGGACCACCCGTTTTATTCAAATATCAACATAATTATTACGTACTTCGTAAGGTATCGAGAAAATGATAGGCTGCAATAATTTAAACAAAACGGGTGGTTATAAGGAATTAAAACGCACGTTCGATAAATGAATATGGTTCTTTTTTGTCTCAGCTGATGTCCGATATCCGCATTGAAATTCCGACTAACCTGAATTGGCGCCTAACACTCATTATAGGGAGCCAAGGGAGGGCGGTCCTTATCATGATTATTTTTATTTTCGAAACTTGAGAGTTGAGCCCGATCAACTTCCAATAATTAAGGATGGAGGGTTATTGTAGGAGATTTTTGTAACTTCTTTATTTCTTTTCTAGTTATCTTTTAAATAGTTTTAACAATAACAATAACAACAACAATCAAAAAAATAAATCAGTGAAAATCCAATAAGTGAGGTCTGGAGAGGATAGAGTGTACGTAGACCTTATTCCTACCTTTGTGAAGGTAGAGAGGTTGTTTTCGATAGATCACAAACAAAAAAATATGAGAAGGAAGCAGTAGCAGCAAGCAGTACCAACAACACGATACTGGATAAATCAAAGTGAAAGAGACAAGGTGAGAAGTTTTATATAGTTTTATTGGAAGAATATTACTGAATCTACCATCGGAGCAGGAATGCTCGTACAATGTTTCTTATCGTGTAGTGCAATTTCCTTGTGAAGTATAAGCAATACAATGAGCATAATAAAACCAAGAAGTGACATATATAGGCGTTTTTACATTATCCATTTAACCAAAAGTAGTAGTAAAAATAACTTTATTGTTCTTTCTTTAATAGTTGTACATACTCAAATTCAAATAAAGAGTTCAAGGAAATTAAGACGAGCATACCTGATAAATGATGAAAAATGCATGATTTTGGTATAGCTTCATATAATTTTTGAAGAATTAAATCAAACACATAGTTTGCAGGATCATTGTATTTGTTTCACTAGTCAAATAGTTCAATCTCATGTTAATACACAAATTAAACTATAAAGTTCACAGTCTATGATTGTATCTTGTTACAGAGATTCGTTCCAAGTGTTTCGCAGAAGAAATCTTCACAAGATTTTCACTAGAACTCTTTAGAATTTTGTGAGACAAGAAAGAGATTTTTTTCTGTTGAAGGAGGAGTGAATTTGATACCAGAATTCTCACGCATACTTCTCCATTTATTGAACAATTACGACACAACGATTTAGGGAGTCCTAACTGTTGTGTCTCTTCTTTTATTTTAATTAGATATTATACATATATAAATATATTTACTTATTAAACATGGATTGGATTGGACCATATGGGTGGCCCAAGTCTAATTTCTTTCATCTCCCACTCGCACATAGTGGGTCAACTCTCACTTATATTCTATAATTTTCATACATAACGACTAGACCGTGTAACCGGTGCATACTTTGATAGCTTCACTGCTATAAATTTGTTAGGAATATATAGCTTCTCGATTTAATGGAATTTGGAGTAGATAATAGTATGCAGTACCCTAGACCATTTATCACATTCATATCCCACAATCTCTTTTGTCTTAATTTGAGTTGATCATTATGCTCTTGTCCAAAGAACAAACATAATGGATCGATCAATGAACACAATTAATGTGATAATACTTAATGATCTTCCTCATCTCATAAATCTCTCAATCTCAATCTGATATGCTTTTCTAGAGATGTTCCGCGAGATCGAATCAAACATGATCTTTTGGCAGCACTCTAAGATAGCAAACACCAAACTGAATCTTAAGAAACTGGTCAGAGTTACGAGGGTACGACATGAAAATTACTAATAATTTTCAAGACTTCACACGATAGCAAGCAGAGATTAAAATTTGTACTGTCCTTATAGGTCATTTTATGCATACGTGGCATGAATCACGTATCACATTATTGACTCCTTTCCCGTAGAGCGTATGTCTTTTACAAATTCAATATTGTGCAGATGATAGTTCAGACAACTCATGTCTAACTTTGAGTTCATAAATATACTCTTTATTTTATCAATCTATCATAACTCACATTTGGCATTGAGACAGACTGTTAAATATAATCACACATGATTAACCATAAATTCAAAACGACATTCATATTATAAACATCAAGCTCTCTATTATTATCGCTTATGATAATAATAAGTTTATAATTGTCTTCTCTATTAGCTTGACAACGGAGGTGATTTCCTATGTGAATAGGCAAATCAATTTGTTTGTCCGATATACTTTTTATACTTGAAAATTATGTACTCAACATAAAAAAATATCTATGTATATTAACCAACAAGAAGGAATAATTAGGCATCATTAACATTAACTTAATAATATAGTTTTACATGAACATGTTTGGGAAAAATTTAAAAATATAAATACACTAGAATCTATGCAAACCCAATGACTTCACATGTCTTTCATAAGCATCACATGCTACAGGTTTCGTTAGTGGATCTGCTACCATATGGTGCGTAGAGATGTATTTCATGCTCGCTTCTTTATTTACAACCATGTCTCTAACAAAATTATACTTAATATCAATATGTTTCATCTTCCCATGGTACTTAGGATCCTTTGTGTAAGCTATTGCAGCTTGACTATCACAGTTGATGGTTACTGGTTCAACAACATTGTTATACACACCCAAGTGGACCAGAAAACGTTTAAGCCAAACAGCCTCATGCACAGCTGCTGAAAGTGCTACAAATTCAGCTTTCATTGTAGACAGAGCTATGCATGATTGTTTCTTGCTACTCCATGATACAACGCAATTATTAAGCAAGAATGTGTATTCGAAGGTGGATTTTCTCTCATCTAAATCTCCTCCCCAATCAGCATCAGTGTAGCCTTTGAGTTGTAGATCAGTTCCTTGGTAACATAAGGAATAGTCGATTGTGCCTTAAAGATATCTCAGTATTCTTTTAATTGCTTTCCAATATTGTTGTCCTGGGTCAGATTGATATCCGCTAACTAATCCAACAGCATAACGGATATCGGTTCTAGTACATATCATAACATACATTAGACAACAGATTGCATTAGCATAAGGAATCTTTCTCATTTTATCTTTCTCTTGTGGATTCTGAGGGCACATCCTCCGGCTTAAAGCTTCACCTTTAGGTATAGGAGTGTTTATGGGTTTGCAATCTTTCATATTAAAATGTTCAAGAACTTTCTTAATGTAAGGTTCTTGTAAAAGATACAACAATCTCTTTGAACGTTCTCTTGAAATCTTAACTCCAAGAATGTATGATGCTTCACCCATATCCTTCATCTCAAAAGTAGAAGAAAACCACTCTTTTATCTCTTTACATACTCAATGTCACTTGCAGTTATAAGTATGTCGTCTACATACAACGATAATATTACAAACTTATCTTTGGATCTTTTAATATACACAATGATCTTCGTGGACCATAGTAAAATTATATGATATGATTGCATTATGAAAATGTAAATACCATCGTTTAGAAGATTGCTTAAGGCTGTAAATCGACCTACGAAGTCGGCATACTTTATGCTCTTCGCCTTTTTTCACGAAACCTAGAGGTTGTTCTATATAGATTTCTTCTTCTAGTTCTCCATTAAGAAATGCAGTTTTTACATCCATTTGATGCAATTCAAGATTCAAATTAGCCACTATTGACAAAATTAACCTTATTGAAGTAAACTTCACAACAAGTAAAAAAGTTTCTTCATAATCGATTCCTTCCTGTTGTGTATACCCCTTAGCTACTAGGCGAGCTTTATATCTTCCGATACTACCATCAGCCTTACGTTTGATTTTAAGAACCCACTTGTTCCCAATTGCTTTACGGCCCATAGGTAGATCAACCAACTCCCACACTTGGTTTGATTTCATCGACTCCATTTCATCCTCTATTGCTTTTAATCATTTTTCTTTAGCGGGGCATGTAAGAGCCTCATTTATATTTCGTGGCTCTTCTTCATCTTGTGGAGTAACCATAAATGTTTCCCCTTCGATCTCAAATCGACGACGGGGAATATGTTGACGACTTGTTCGTCAGAGGTTGAGATTGATAAATTGATCTATCAATTGGCAAGTTACTCCCACTAGGACCAGCAATATCAAATTCACTCAATTCAGATGGTGTATTAGTAGTATTTGGAACATATCCATTATTATCAGAGTGGTTCTCATCCAAAATTATTTGAGTTTTTACAGCGGAAGTTATCTGGGCCGTAGTTTCATAAAGAGACAAGTCCTTACCTATCTCACCCTACTTAGGAAAATGATTTTTTAAAAATGTAACATCACGTGATTCAAGTTCAGTTACCTTGCCACATCTTGTTCACATATGAACACATAACCCTTAGATTGTTCAGAGTATCATATAAAGACACATTTTATTCCCCTTGGACCTAATTTTCCATATGAAGAAAAAGGATTATAAATAAAAGCAGCACACCCCCAAGGCTTTAAAATGCTCAAATCAGGTTTTCGATTAGTCCATAACTCATATGGCATAGATGTAACTGACTTAGAAAGGACAAGATTAAGTACAAATGCAGTAGTGAGCAAAGCATCACCCCAATAGGTGATAGACAATTTTGCTTGGGCCATCATTGACCTAACCATTTCTAATAAGGTTCTATTTCGTCGTTCCGCAACACCATTTTGTTATGGAGTGTAGGGAATAGTCAATTGCCTTTGAATTCCCTTTTCATCACACAATTGTTTGAACTCATCAGACAAGTATTCTCTTCCTCGATCGGTTCTTAAAGCTTTGATTTTTCTATCTAGTTGATTCTCAACCAAGTTCATAAACTTGATGAAGCAACTCAAAGCTTCAGATTTATGAGAAATTAAATAGACATTACCATATCGAGTAAAATCATCGATAAATGTGATAAAATAAATAGCACCATGCCTTGCCCTTACATTCATTGGACCACAAATGGTAGAATGAATTAACTGCAATGGAGTTTCGGCTCTAGTACCTTTTCCAAATGGTTTTCTTGCAGATTTTCCAGTTAGGCAATACTCACAAGTAGACAAATCTACTTTATCTATAGAGCCAGGAAGACCTTATTTGGCTAAGCGATTCATTATTTGCTGACCAATGTGGCCAAGCCTGGCATGCCATATATTTACATCATTTTCACAGATAGAAGTTGACGTAAATAAGGAAAAACTAATATTATTGTTATTGAGACTAGGAACAATATCCATTACAATAAAATTATTACATAAATAACCAGTGCCATATTTTGTCTTGGCCAAATACAAATCAAGACCAGGTTCATGAAAGACTAAATGAAATCCTAAACTGATCAACACAGTAACTAAAACCAAATTTCACGAATTGATGGAGCAAATAGTACATCATGTAGAAATAGAGTTCGGCCACCACGCATATCAAGTTTGCAGGTACCAATCCCTTTAACCTCCGCTTTGGACTTATTCCCTACATAAATCCATTTTACTCCTTTGGAATTCGCCGAAATTCCACGAAGGCATCTCTTTGTGTTGCTACATGGTCGGTAGCTCCCGAGTCTATAATCCACACAGGATGTGATTCAGTTTGATAAACAGAACAAGAAATATTTACATCACTATGTAAATTTGAATTAAGGTTATGTACCTTTTTAGGCTCAGGACAATCACAAGCAAAATATCCCTTGTTCTTACAGTTGTGGCATTTCAGCTTTGCTATATTCAGTTTCTTCTTTGGTTTGGGAACAGAAATATCGTTCTTCCCTTGTTGATTAGTCTTAGGCTTCTTCTAGGCTTGTCCTTTTCCCTTCTTTCGGGAAAATCCACCATACTTGTATTTTTTTTTCCGTTTTTAGAATTTGGATCAGAACTTGCCATATATGCACTTGTAGTAGCTTTGTCCACTTTGAGGCGCTCTTCCTCGAGTTCCAAATGACACTTAGCATCTTCTATAGTTTTGATGCTAATGTTATGGGTCAAGTGCATCTTCATATTCTCCCAACTTTGTGGTAAGGAACGAATCACAGCTTGGACTTGTTGCTCTTTGGTCAACACATGACCAACATCTTTTAGTTCATTTATCATATTTGACATATGGCGGAGATGCTTACGCATGGTATGATCAGGACGTTTCTTGTAAGTGTCAAACTTAATAGTAAGTGCCCTCGACTTAGCAACAGAAGTATGACCAAATTTTTCCTTCAATGCAGACCACATGTCCTTAGCATTGTCATACGTGCGAAATTCTCTCATGATATCATCATCCATATTGCTCAACAATGTTATGCGAGCAAGAGAATTTTTCTTTTTCCAAGCTTGATATGCCTCAAGATCTCTCTTATGTTGGGGTGTGTCGCCACTTTCAGGTGGCGTCATAGACACATTAAGAGCCTCAAGAGCCTCTTGCTCTTCCAGGATATACTGGATTTTCATAATCCAGATCTTATAATTATCGCCATTTAGATTATCTCCTTTATTAAGCTCAGCGACAATAGTTTTCGCAGCAGTAGACATACTGATCTAAACAAGCATAAACTATTGCGAGACAATTATGTATTTTTATTAAGAGACCTAAATGCATATACATAATCATTAACCATGTTAGCATTTACTTCACATAAGATTTAGAATCGAAAGTTCACCAAGTTCCCAATCATTCTCTGAATTCTCATATGTTGTAAACATAACATAATTAATTATCTAAGCAAGCTTATCTTATATCACATAAATTCAAGACAAAAAATAAAAACTTCTATGACAAATACAGAATTATTCAATCACATAGAATATTGAATTGTTAATTCATACAAGTTAATCAGATATAGACAACTATTATACAAATTGAATACATATTATCACATTATGAACATAAATTGATGAAATAAAATTTTTATGCAAGTCATCAGGTAGTAATATTTTCGCTCTTGGAACTATTGGTTTGACTAAATTTATTCTATTATTATTTCGCATAGGCGATCCAAGGGAACGACATATTGTCACGACCCGGATTTTCCACCCTCGGGAGTCGTGATGGCGCCTACTAATGTGAGCTATGCAAGCCAATCCCTTAGCTACATACTTCGTTATTCAATTATTTCTTTTTAACAAATATAAAGCGATAACATGGAAACAGCGGAACTTTAAATAATTAAGCGGAAGATACAATTAAATATTTGAAATCTGCATCTATTACAACCCTAAAAACCTTAAGCACCCAAAACCTGGTATCACAGTGTCACAGACGGTCTAAGATTTTCTACATACAAAGTCTGAAGAAATAATAATACACTGTTTCTGAATAAAAGGAAAATAAAACAGGAAGTAGGGATAGAGGGAGACGCCAGGGCCTGCGGACTTCTGCAGGTCTACCTTGGATCTCCGCGTGGACTGAAGGTAGCCTCCACACTACGGTCCAAAAGCTGCTTCGGGATCTGCACATAGTGCATAGTGTAGTATCAGCACAACCGACCCCATGTGTTGGTAAGTGCCTAGCCTAACCTCGGCGAAGTAGTGACGAGGCTAGGACCAGACTACCAAATAAACCTGGCAGTTTAACTATATACAGCAGAAAAGAAGTACGGAAAGAAACAGTCATATACAGTCAAGTATGGGAGGGGGAAAGCATGCTACGGGGAAATATCGAATAGTAACAGAAGAGCAACAAATAAATATGAGGATCGTCACAGTTCAATTGAAAATAGGAAGGGGAAATCATGATGCGGGGTACAACAAGTATCAACAGGAAATCAACAATTTAGTGTAGAGAAACCGTAACACAGTTATCAATAAAAATTAGGAAATCAAAGACATGTGCACGGCATCACCCTTCGTGCTTTTACTCTCTCTCACCAAAACAATACACGGCATCACCCTTCGTGCTTTAACACTCTCTCACCAAAACAATGCACGACATCACCCTTCGTGCTTTACGCCCTTCCTTACCCAAACAACAATCACAGGCAAATAGGGTAAGGGAATCTATAACATCGAAATAAAATCAAGTAACAACAGAAAATCAATAAATAAAAGTAAAGGACAACATAACTCAATTATCAGCAAGAATCAGGAAAATCAAAGACAAGTGCACGGCATCACCCTTCGTGCTTTACTCTCGTCCTCACCATAAGAATCAATATAAATTGCACGGCATCACCCTTCGTGCTTTTACTCTCATCCTCACCATGAAATCAATATAATAGGCACGGAATGGTACATCGTGCGGCACGGCATCACCCTTCGTGCATTACACTCTTTCCTCACAAAACAAGCAATGCAAATGACACGACATCACCCTTCCGTGCTTTAACTCTCTCCTCACCANNAAATTTGCACGCACTCACCCTTCGTCGCTTTTACTCTACATACCTCACCATGAAATCATATATAGGCACGAATGTACATCGTGCGCACGCATCACCCTTCGTGCATTACACTCTTTCCTCACAAAACAAGCAATGCACGACATCACCCTTCGTGCTTTAACTCTCTTCCTCACCCAAACAACAATCACAAACAATAGGGCAGGAAATAAAGGAAATTTGCAATAAGAATCCCGGCAAGGGAGCAACAAGTCAACAATTAAATCCCGGCAAGGGAACAACATCAATAATATCCACATCCCGGCAAGGGAGATAACATATAAATCAACAATAGCCCGGCAAGGGTGATAAAATAATGATCTCTTCTCTTTCTCACTTTTACTTCACAATTCACTTCACAACTCGAGCCAATGCTCTAGAGGTTCAATTATCACTTATACCTTCACAACTCATTTCACAACTCGAGCCAATGCTCTAAAAGTTCAATTGTCACTTATACTTTCACAATTCGTTATACAACTTGAGCCAATGCTCCTCAATGTTCATAGGTCACAATTCTTTCCACAAACTTTATACAAAAATTAGAAATCTTCACCAAGGCATGAATAATACAACGAAATCATGAAAGTCACAATATAAGACTCACGGTCATACTTGACACCAACGTATAGATACTCGTCACCATGCCTATACGTCGTACTCAACAATTACCACATAGCAAATAGGACCCAACTCCTAATCCCTCAAGCTAAGGTTAGACCAAACACTTACCTCGATGCCTCGAACACAACTCAAGTTTCAATTATAGCTTTACCTCTTGATTCCACCGCCAATTCGCTTGTATCTAGTCACAAGTTACTTAATTACTTCAATAAACGCTAAATGAATCAATTTGAATGCATGAATATGAATTTTCCAAAGTTTTGCCCAAAAATCAAAAATCGCCCCGGGCCCACATGGTCAAAACCCGAGGTTCGAACCAAAACCCGATTACTCATTCCCCCATGAACTCAAATATATAATTTGTTTTGAAATCGGACCTCAAATCGAGGTCCAATTCCCCAATTTTTGAAAAACCTAGGTTCTACCCAAAACACCCAATTTGCCCCATGAAAATCATTGATTTTGATTTGAAATCATGTTAAAAGATGTTAAGGAGTGAAGAAAATGAGTTAGAAATCACTTACCAATGTTTTTGGAGAAGAAAGGTTGTTTGAAAAATCGCCTCTTATGTTTTTGGGGTTTTGAAAAATGAAAAATAACTGAAAATCCCGTTTTAATATACCCCTCTCGGACCCCCTGTGTGGACCGCACAAAATCAATTGCGGCCGCACAGCCCCTCCTGTGTACTACAGTGACATGCTTTAGTATTTTTGCCATAACTTACTCTACAGATGTCCAAATTGTGATTTCTGTCTCTTTCTGGAAACTAGACACGAAGGGCTACAACTTTCGTTTTTGAATCATCTCAAAATTCCTTGTAGATCAAAAGATATAGGCTTCCGAAGTCGGACCAGTGAAATGTTCTTCACCGCGGACCGCACATAATCTAGTGCGGCCGCACAGGCCCCTCCGCGGCAGCACTCCATTTTGTGCGGACCGCACTGGTTTGTTCAGAGGCCTTCCACTTCTCTGAGCCCGCAACAGCTATGTTTTAGGCCTAAGACACCCCGGAACCTACCCGAAACTCACCCGAGCCCTCGGAACTCAAAACCAAGTGTGCATACTAACTCACAGACATCATATGGACCTACTTGTGCGATCACATCATCAAAATAACATGTAAAGTCATGAATTAAACCTCAAAACTCAACATTTTCATCAAGAACTCTCAAAGTTCATAACTCTTCAACCGGAAGTCCAACTCACATCAAATAAACTCCGTTTTTCACCAAATTTCACAGTTATCTTTCAAATACTATAACAAGTTTGTACCGGGCTCCGGAACCAAAATACGGGCCCGATGACAATGGTTTCAAACATTAATTCTTTTCTTTATTTCTTAGATAATTCAGTAAAATAATTTCTTTCAAAAATTGATTTCTAAGGCTTGGGACCTCGGAATTCATCTACGGGCACACGCCCAAGTCCCATATTTTACTGCGGACCTCCCGGGATCGTGGAACACGGATCCGGGTCCGTTTGCTCAAAATGTTGACCAAAGTCAACCATAATCAAATTTTTATCTCTAAAAATTTCTATTTCTCACATTTTCACATAGAAGGCTTTCCGGATATAGGTCCGGACGACGCACGTAAATCAAGGTGGGGTAAAAAGGAGGATTTTAGGCCTCGGAACACTGAATTCACTTGCAACACAAGTGATGACCTTTTGGGTCATCACATTCTCCACCTCTAAAACAACCGTTCATCCTCGAACGAACATAAGAAGGAAGTACCTGAGCCGGGAAAAAGATGGGGATAACGGCTCCGCATATCGGACTCGGACTCCCAGGCCGATGCCTCAGCGGGCCGACATCTCTATTGAACACGAACAGAAGGAAAACTCTTCGATCTCAACTGACGAACCTGCCGGTCTAGAATAGCTACCGGCTCCTCCTCATAAGAAAAGTCCTTGTCCAACTGGACAGTGCTGAAATCTAGCACGTGGGATGGATCGCCGTGATACTTCCGAAGCATGGACACATAAAACACTGGATGCGCGGCTGACAAGCTCGGCGGCAATGCAAGTCTATAAGCCACCTCTCCAACTCGATCAAGAATCTCAAACGGGCCAATGAACCTAGGGCTAAGCTTGCCCTTCTTCCCAAATCTCATCACGCCCTTCATAGGCGACACTCGAAGCAATACTCGCTCACAAACCATGAATGCCAAATCACGAACCTTGCGGTCGGCATAACTCTTTTGCCTAGACTGAGCTTTACGAAGCCTATCCTGAATAATCCTGGCCTTTTCCAAGGCCTCCCGAACCAAATCCGTACCCAACAACCGAGCCTCTCCCGGCTCAAACCATCCAACCGGCGACCGACACCGCCTACCATATAAAGCCTCATAAGGAGCCATCTGAATACTTGACTGGTAGCTGTTGTTGTAGGCAAACTCTGCTAAAGGCAAAAACTGATCCCACGAGCCTCCAAAGTCAATGACACAAGCTCGGAGCATATCCTCCAAAATCTGAATAGTCCGCTCGGACTTCCCGTCCGTCTGAGGATGAAACGCTGTGCTCAACTCAACCTGCGTGCCCAACTCTCGCTGAACTGCCCTCCAGAAGCGTGAGGTAAACTGCGCACCTCGGTCCGAAATGATAGACACCGACACACCATGAAGACGAACAATCTCCCGGATATAGATCTCAGCTAACCTCTCGGATGAATAGGAGATTGCCACAAGAATGAAATGCGCTGACTTTGTCAGCCTATCAACAATGGCCCATACTGCGTCGAACTTCCTCCGAGTCTGCGGGAGTCCAACAATGAAATCCATAGTGACCCGCTCCCACTTCCACTCGGGAAGCTCAATCCTCTGAAATAAACCACCAGGCCTCTGATGCTCGTACTTATCTTGCTGATAATTCAAACACCGAGCCACATATGCAACGATATCCTTCTTCATTCTCCGCCACCAATAATGCTGCCGCAAATCCTGATACATCTTCGCGGCGCCCGGATGAATAGAGTATCGGGAGCTATGGGCCTTCTCTAAAATCAACTCCCGAAGCCCATCCACATTAGGCACACAAACTCGACCCTGCAATCTCAAAACTCCATCATCATCTAAGGTAATCTGCTTGGCACCTCCGCGCTGCACCGTGTCTCTGAGGACACACAAATGGGGATCATCATACTGCCGATCACGGATACGCTCCAACAAAAATGAACGAGCGACCGTGCAAGCTAATACCCGACTAGGCTCAGAAATATCCAACCTCACGAACCGATTGGCCAAGGCCTGAACATCCAAAGCAAGCGACCTCTCACCGACCGGAATATAAGTAAGACTGCCCATACTGGCTGACTTCCTACTCAAGGCATCGGCCACCACATTGGCCTTTCCCGGGTGATATAAGATAGTGATATCATAATCCTTCAACAACTCCAACCACCTCCTCTGCCTAAAATTCAACTCCTTTTGCTTGAACAAATACTGAAGACTCTTGTGATTCGTGAACACCTCACATGCCACGCCATCCAGATAATGCCTCCAAATCTTCAATGCGTGAACAATGACTGCCAACTCCAAATCATGAACCGAATAGTTCTTCTCATGAATCTTCAACTGCCGCGAAGCATACGCAATGACCTTGCCATCCTGCATCAACACTGCACCAAGCCCAATACGAGATGCATCACAATAAACTGTATAAGGCCCTGAACCTGTGGGCAAAACCAACACCAGTGCCGTAGTCAGAGCTATCTTGAGCTTCTGAAAGCTCACCTCACACTCGTCCGACCATCTGAACTGGGCACCCTTCTGGGTGAACCTGATCATCGGGGCTTCGATAGATGAAAACCCCTCCACGAACCGACGATAGTAGCCTGCCAATCCCAAGAAACTCCGAATCTCTGTAGCTGATGCTGGTCGAGGCCAGTTCTTGACTGCCTCAATCTTCTTCGGATCAACCTGAATACCCTCTACTGACACAACATGACCCAGAAATGCAACTGAACTCAACCAGAACCCACACTTTGAGAATTTGGCATATAACCGACTATCCCTCAAAGTCTGAAGAACCACTCTGAGGTGCTGCTCGTGCTTCTCCTAGCTGCGGGAATATATCAATATATCATCAATGAAGACTATCGCGAACGAATCCAAATAAGGCCGGCACACTCGGTTCATTAAATCCATGAAAGCTACTGGGGCATTTGTCAACCCGAATGACATCACTAAGAACTCATAATGCCCGTACCGAGTGCGAAAAGCTGTCTTAGGGACATCAGATGCCCTAATCCTCAACTGATGGTAGCCAGATCTCAAGTCAATCTTTGAAAATACCTTGGCACCCTGAAGCTGATTCAACAAATCATCAATCCTCGACAGCGGATACTTATTCTTGATTGTAACCTTGTTCAATTGCTGGTAATCAATACACATTCTCATTGACCCATCCTTCTTTTTAACAAACAATACCGGCGCACCCCAAGGCGAAACATTAGGCCTAATGAAACCCTTCTCAAGCAAGTCTTGCAACTGCTCATTTAACTCTTTCAACTCAGGCGGGGCCATACGATACGGCGGAATAGAAATGGGCTGAGTGCCCGGAGCCAAATCAATGCAAAAGTCAATATCCCTGTCGGGTGGCATACCCGGTAGGTCTGAAGGGGAAACCTCAGGAAACTCACAAGCAACGGGCACAAAATTTATGGAAGGAACCTCAGCACTAGAATCACGAACATATGCCAAATAGGCCAAACACCCATTCTCGACCATACGTCGAGCCTTCACATAAGAGATAACACTACGGGTAGAATGACCAGGAGTCCCTCTCCACTCTAAACGAGGCAAACCCGGTAAAGCTAAGGTCACAGTCTTGGAATGACAGTCCAAGATAGCATGGTCAGGTGATAACCAGTCCATCCTCAATATAAAATCGAAATCGACCATGTCCACAAGAAGCAAATCTACACAAGTCTCAACACCTCCAATAACCACTATACATGAACAATGGACGCGATCCACCACAATAGAATCACCCACCGGCATAGACACATAAACAGGGGCAATCAAAGAATCACTAGGCATGACCAGATACGGCGCAAAATAAAACCGAAGCTTCTCTACCACAAACCAGAACAATACCTGGACCTCCACCTCTAATACCTTTACCTCCACCTCTAGCATCTCTACCTCCACCTCTAATACCTCTACCTACCCCTCTAATACCTCTCTCTGAGTGATGTGGAGAAACTTCTCCAGAAATAGCTGCGTGAACTGCTCCCAAGTCGAAGCTGGCGATCCGGCTGGTCTAGCTAAGCAATAATCTCTGCACCAAGTCTTGGCGGATCCAGACAAGCAAAAAGTGGCAAAATCGACCCCATTGGTCTCAACTATCCCTATGTTCCTGAGAACCTCGTGGCAGCTGCCTAGACAATCCTAGGGATCCTCAGTAGATGCACCGCTGAAAGTAGTAGTGAAGAGCTTGGTGAAACTTATCCAACCTCCACAAAGCCTCCGAAGACGTAGCTGATCTATCACTGGTCTGTGCTGCTGCTCGGCTGAAGAAGCGGTACATGACCTCGCCATTCGCGAAAGAACAAGAGTAGAGGTTTGAACTTAGCATTGAGAGAACAAAATCGCACGACAGGGAAGAATAGAAGTGAAACTTTTCCTAACTTTGTAGCCCCTGAGGGATAAATACAGACGTCTCCGTACCGATCCCTCAGACTCTACTAAGCTTGTCTGTGAACTGTGAGACCCATGTAACCTAGAGCTCTGATACCAACTTGTCATGACCCTGATTTTCCACCCTCGGGAGTCGTGATGGCGCCTACTAATGTGAGCTAGGCAAGCCAATTATTTGAACAATTTACCTTTTTACTCATTTGATATTCTTTAACAATTACGAAGATATAACATTTTAACAACGGAATTTAACATAAGCGGAAGAAAAACAATAAGCTATCCTAACATGAATATCTAATACAATTGTTTGAGTCTCGACTACCTAGAACTGGTGTCACAGTTTCACATACGGTCTAAGAATACTACAAATAAAGGTCTGAAAGAAATAAATACAACACCGTCTCTGGAAATACATGAAAGAAACAGGAATAGTAGATGGAAGGAGACGCCAAGGCCTACGGACGCCTGCAGGACTACCTCGGGTCGCCTGATGATCAAGAATCAGCAATTCCACTGCGGTCCAAAGTCTACAACACTGGGGTCTGCACAAAAGAGTGCAGAGTGTAGTATCAGCACAACCGACCCCATGTGCTGGTAAGTGTCTAGCCTAACCTGGGCGAAGTAGTGACGATGCTAGGACCAGACTACCAAATAAACCTGCACAGTTGTATAATAAACAGCGAAAAGTAAAGCAGAAATAAACAAATAAAGATGGGAGGGGGAAACATGCTTCGGGGAATAACAGATAAAACAGAATCTCAAGAGAATTATCAGGAAACCAAAATTCAACTTCTAACAAGGATAAGGAAAACAAAGGCAGATTTCACTCTCGGTTCACAACTCGTTGCAGGCGTGCAATCCGATCCCATTTCTCATATCTTGTGGTAGGCGTACCACCCGCTCCCATTTCATTGTATCTTGTGGTAGGCGTACCACCCGCTCCCATTTCATTAAATCTCATGGTAGGCGTACCACCGGATCCCATTTCATTATATCTCGTGGTAGGCGTACCACCCGATCCCATTTCATTATATCTTGTGGTAGGCATACCACCCGCTCCCATTTCATTAAATCTTGTGGTAGGTGTACCACCGCTCCCATTTTATTATATCTCGTGGTAGGCGTACCACCCGATCCCATTTCATTATATCTCGTGGTAGGCGTACCACCCGCTCCCATTTCATTAAATCTTGTGGTAGGCGTACCACCCGCTCCCATTTGCAAGCCAACACAAAATCACAAGGAATCCCGGCAAGGGAACAAAAGCAACATAATAACTCCCCGATAAGGGAACAACAATATCAAGACAAACATCCCGGCAAGGGAGAATCAGCTATAACCAATCCTAACTCAACTCCTACTCAGCTATACCCAAACTTGTTCCAACATCTAACTACCTCAGCTATAACTAAACTTGTTAAACACCTAACTACCTTGGCCATACCCAAACTTGTTCCAACATCTAACTACCTCAGCTATAACCATAATCCTTACCTAAAACAAAGAATCATCAACCTAAGTATCCGTAATATCAATTAAGAACACAATGCAAGGGAACCACAACTCAACAACAGCCCGGCAAAGGGGCAACATAATGATCTCTGCTTTTTCTCACTTTTACTTCACAATTCACTTCACAACTCGAGCCACTACTCTAGAGGTTCAATTATCACTTACACTATCACAATTACAACTAGAGCCAACGCTCCTCAATGTTCATAGGTCACAATTCTTTTCACAAGTCTACACAACAAATAGAAATTTTCACCAAGGCATGAATAATACAACGAAATCATGGAAATCACAATATAAGACTCACGGTCATGCTCGACACCAACGTATAGATACTCGTCACCATGCCTATACGTCGTACTCAACAAGAAGCAATTAGAAAATAGGACACAACTCCTGATCCCTCAAGCTAAGGTTAGACCAAACACTTACCTCGATGCCCCGAACACAACTCAAGTTTCAATTATAGCTTTACCCCTTGATTCCTCCGCCAATTTGCTCGTATCTAGCCACAAGTTACTTAATTACATCAATAAACGCTAAATAAATCAATTTGAATGCATGAAAATGAGTTTTCCAAAGTTTTACCCAAAAAGTCAAAATCGCCCCCGTGCCCACGTGGTCAAAACTCGAGGTTCGAACCAAAACCCGATTACCCATTCCCCCACGAGCTCAAATATGTAATTTGTTTTGAAATCGGACCTTAAATCGAGGTCCAAATCCCCAATTTTTGAAAAACCTAGGTTCTACCCAAAACACCCGATTTCCCCCATTAAAATCATTGATTTGAAGTTGAAATCATGTTAAAAGATGTTAATAATTGAAGAAAACTAGTTAAAATGACTTACAATTGATTTGGAGAAGAAAGGTTGTTTGAAAAACCGCCTCTTATGTTTTTGGGGTCTTAGAAAATGAAAAATAACTGAAAATTCCGTCTAAATATACTGCCCTCAGATGCCCTGTGCGGACCGCACAAAATCAACCGCGGCCGCACAGGCTTCTTGTGTTCTGCAGAGACAGGTCTTAGTATTTTGGCCATAACTTTCTCTACAGATGTCCAAATTATGATTTCATTACCTTTCTGGAAACTAGACACGAAGGGCTACAACTTTCGTTTTTGAATCATCTCAAAATCCCTTGTAGATAAAAAGAAATAGGCTTCCGAAGTCGGACCAGTGAATTGTTCTTCACCGCGGACCGCACCAAAACTAGTGCGGCCGCACAGGCCTCTCCGCGGCAGCACTCCATATCGTGCGGACCGCACTGGCCTGTTCAGAGGTCCTCCACCTCTCTGAGCCTGCAACAACACTGTTTTTAAGCCTAAGACACCCCGGAACCTACTCGAAACTCACCCGAGCCCTCGGAACTCCAAACCAAGTGTACACAAAACCTCAAAAACATCCTACGGACTTATTCGTGTAATCAAATCATCAAAATAACATCATGAACATCAAATGAAATCTCGAGATCAATAAAATTTTCTCAAAACTTCTTTAAACATCAATTTTGCAATTTAAGTCCGAATCACGTCGAATGACATCCGTTTTTCACCAAATTTTACAGAAACGTCTTAAATCATATATAAGACTTGTACCGGGCGCCGGAATCAAAATACAGGCCCGATACCATCATGTTCTAAGCAAATTTCTTTAAATAATTTCAGAAAATAATTTTCTTTGAAAATTCATTTCTCGGGCTTGGGACCTCGGAATCCGGTTCCGGGCATACACCCAAGTCCTATATTTTCCTACGGACCCTCCGGGACCGTCAAATCACGGGTCCGGGTCTGTTTACCCAAAACGTTGACCGAAGTCAAATTAACTCATTTATTAGCCAAGTTTTATCATTTTTTCACATATTTTCATATTTAAGCTTTCCGGCTACGTGCCCGGACTGCGCATGCAAATCGAGGTGACTCTAAATGAGGTTTTCAAGGCCTCAAAAATAAATAATTTAATTTAAAAGCAAGTGATGACCTTTTGGGTCATCACATCCATAGAGGGATTTCCGTAATCTGCAAACATGTTGCTCCCCTTTTTTAGAAAACCCTTGTGGAATCTTTATATACACTTCTTTCTCCAAATCTCCATGTAAGAAGGCATTATTTACTCTAATTGCCCAATTTTTAATTGAATCAATTGCCAATAAACAACGGACAGTGACTACTTTTGCGACGGGGGTAAAGGTCTCATGAAAATCGACTCCCTCAATTTGGGTGTAACCTTTTGCAACTAGACGTGCCTTGTAGCATTGAATGCTCCCATCTGGCCTATATTTGATTTTGTAGACCCATTTGGAGTCTATAGCTCTTTTTCCAGGTGGCATCAATTCCAAAGTCCAAGTTTGATTTTCTTCTAAAGCAGCAATTTCTTTTATCATTGCATCTCTCCAATGTTCATGCTTGACTGCTTGAGAGAAAGATCTCGGCTCATCATTATAGATGCGATGGACGTCAAGAAAGCAGTATGATTAGGAGAAAACTTAGAATATGAAATAAAATGAGATAAAGGATGTACCGTCGAGTTAGCCGAAGGAGTAGATGGAGGCGTATTGTTCTCTACATGAGAAAGGGAGGGAGGCAAGGCATATTGATAACCTGATAGAGAACGAGACACTTGCCTTTGTCTCTTGCTATGAAGGGTTATGGCTGGTTGGTTCTCAATTGTAGAATGATCTGATTCACCCGTTGCAGAACGCCCAAGCTCAATAGCCGGTGAAATAGGTTCAGTTGTGGTTGATTCTGCCAAAGGTTCTTCAATGGGATCAGTACATAAGTCAGTGCACAAAAGGTATATTATTGCTTGATCCGTCATTTGGAGGCAAATTGATTGGCTCTCTTGAATTTTCACAAGTGAACTTGGTATAAGGATATACCTCTTCCGTGAAATGAACATCTCTGGAAACATAAATCTTCTTACTTTCAAGATCGTATATCCTATATCCTTTCTGCCCATTAGGATATCCAACAAAAATCCTTCGTTTGGCACGTGGAGCAAATTTATCACGAGGTTTACTGTTCACATGTCCATACCAACGGCACCCGAAATTTGTTAAGTGATCATATGTTGGTTTCTTTCCAAATAAAATTTCATATGGAGTCCTATCTTTTAGAATGGAAAGTGGCATGCGATTGATCAAATATGCAGCAGTTAGAACGCATTCTCCCAAAAAAGAAAATAAGAAGATTTTCCTGAAATAGCAGTGCACGAGCAACTTCCAAAAGATAACGGAGCTTTCGTTCAACTACTCCATTTTGTTGTGGAGTGTCTGTGCAACTAGTTTGATGTTCAATGCCATGATCAGAATAACAAGTTGCTAAATCACGATGAGTAAACTCTAAGCCATTGTCAGTTCGAAGAGTTTTTATGTCCATATGAAATTGTGTGCGAATCCAATTGAAAAATTGCAATAAATAAACCTTTGTTTCCGACTTATGTTTCATGAGAAAAACCTAGGTTGCTCGACTCAAATCATCCACAATCGTTAAGAAAAAATGACATCCAGAGAAAGATTTTATTTTATTCGGGCCCCATATGTCACAGTGAATCAAATCAAAAATATGCTGAGTTTCATTCATACTGATAGGAAATGATAATCTTGTCTGTTTTGCTTTGTAACAAGCATCACAGAAAGAGGTCTTCTTACTAAAATTGACTGACAAATGTGGAATTAAAGAAATACGGTTAACTGGTAGATGACCCAACCGCATATGCCACATGCTTGCAGAAATCATGTTTTTTGCCGTTAATGCCTTCCCCCCTTTTATTGACTCCAAGCAGTAGAGTCCATTTCGCTCTCTACCCACTCCAATAAGCCTCCTCGAGTGTAAGTCCTGAATCACTAAAATATTTGGCCCAAAAGTCAGTATACAATTTAGATCGCGTGTTAATTTTAACTGACAATAAATTAAAGCAAAAAACTGGAACTCCAAGAACTTGATCAAGGATCAGTTTCTTCCCAAAAGTGATTTGTCCCAAGGCATGGACATGTATTGTTTCTCCATTAAGTATTTGCAGGTGGTATGTTATGTTGTTTTTCAATATTGGATAAGGAATTACATCATGAGTTATGTGGTTTGTTGCTCCGGTGTCAACAATCCACTCACTTTCTGTCTTACCCAAAAAATCTGATGTTGTCATATGCGCCGACATTACTAGAAATTCGGCAAAAAGCGACCACATATAGCGACCAACGTTGGTCGCTTATCTCAATATAGCGACCAAAACGCGTCCAAACAGGCTTGGCCGCTATACTGGTGGTCCTTTTTGCTTAGCGACCAACGTTGGTCACTAATTAGCGACCAACTTTGGTCGCTAAGGTAAAATGACCAAATGTTCAGTGTAAACAAAATACCGACCAACTTTGGTCGGTACAATATTTTAATAATATAAATTTAGCGAACAACGTTGGTCTGTATCAATCCCTAAAAGAACCCGACCCTGTGTTCCTAGCGCTTCATGTTCTTATATATGTATATATATACGTGGATCTTGTGTGTGTTCTTGGGTTGCTGATGGCTTAGGTTCTAGGTTAAGGGGTCTTGCGGCTGTATTCCGTTGAAGAAGGTTCTTGGTCGTGTGTGTTAGCTGGAGAGGATGACTTGGGGTTTTTGGGGTTGAAATCTCCAGAAAAAAGGGAACGGCTCTCTCGATGGAGGATATTAGGTAGGGGTCTTAGATATTAGGGTAGGGGTAATGGGCTAGGAAGATTGGGCTTGGTCCAAATTTGCTTAAGAAAATTCTAAATTTTGGGGATTGTTCAAACTCTTGTAGCTAAAATACCGAACCTTATTCTAAAAAGTATAATATATTTATAAAATATAGAAATCACTCTTAATTAAAATAAACTACTAAAATAAAACTAAATACTAAAAGTGAAACTATTTTTGTATATTTTTTAATTTTATGAAAGGTAGATGAACTAAAAGTAACTAAATAAAATATCAATTACCTAAATAAGAGAAAATATTTTTGTAATTTTTATTTTTGTGATAAAATAAAGTAAAAGGGTCAAAACTAGTTAAAATAACGATATTAGACCTAAACTAAATATTTAAATGCTCAAATATGTAAAATCTTGGGGAGGGTCAAAAATTACATCTCTACAGCTGTCCCTCTTTGACTGGAAACGCGAAGAGTTTTTAGGCAAAGAACGACGAGACAGGTTTTTTGACCCGACCCTTATTTAGAGAGACCAAAAACTAACAGAAAGGAGAATGTGACTGAGCATTAGTATCTGAGCTGCCTACATATCCTTGGCTATAAAGGAATCATGTCACGTGTAGTTCAGAAGTGGGAACAGTGATAGAGTACACCGAGGTGGGGAGGCGATTGAGGTGCCGTTCCGTCGAGGTTCCGGTCCGCGGTCCTGTTATTACATCAAAAATCAAAAAATAAAAAAGACTAACTAAGCCTGTCAGCTATGAGTTACAAGATTCCTATCTATAAGTCTTTTGAAGCTTGATCTTGAGTCTTGAATGGTTCTTCATGCAGACTTTAGACTTGAACCTTGACGCTTAATTTGAATCAAATAAACTTAGGACTAGGAGGTTGATAGCATTCTTCAGAATGTGAAAGCTACCTTGTGGAACTTGAACATTTGTGCATTTGGATGTTCCAGGCCATTGAAGCAAGACAGAGAATTTTTAGTGGAAAGCTTGCTGTTGAAAATCAGTTCATAGAATGAAAGAGCACATGCAGATGCTATAACATACATGTCGAAAGAAACCTTCAAGTTGCTATGATTTAGCGAGAATCATCAGTCATCATAGTACGAATTGGACAATTTTTAAAGTGATCAGCCTCTCAGATGTTAATGGACAACTTTCGACAGAACAGCTCCAA
>NW_017670681.1:42098-44442 GCF_001879085.1 Nicotiana attenuata
TTTCAGACAAAGAACGACGAGACAGGTTTTTGACCCGACCCTTATTTAGAGAGACCAAAAACTAACAGAAAGGAGAATGTGACTGAGCATTAGTATCTGAGCTGCCTACATATCCTTGGCTATAAAGGAATCATGTCACGTGTAGTTCAGAAGTGGGAACAGTGATAGAGTACACCGAGGTGGGGAGGCGATTGAGGTGCCGTTCCGTCGAGGTTCCGGTCCGCGGTCCTGTTATTACATCAAAAATCAAAAAATAAAAAAGACTAACTAAGCCTGTCAGCTATGAGTTACAAGATTCCTATCTATAAGTCTTTTGAAGCTTGATCTTGAGTCTTGAATGGTTCTTCATGCAGACTTTAGACTTGAACCTTGACGCTTGCTAGCTGC
Organism: Nicotiana attenuata; assembly: GCF_001879085.1. NCBI lineage: Eukaryota > Viridiplantae > Streptophyta > Magnoliopsida > Solanales > Solanaceae > Nicotiana > Nicotiana attenuata. The sequence continues at coordinate 42,486 of NW_017670681.1, forward strand.
AGGTGCTAGTTCATTCTTCTTCAGCTTTTTCGGATCAAGACCGGACATGCAGCGCTCATGACTTCGACCAAGTCTTGAGCAGTTCACATCTTTCTCTGCTTCTGAATTTCGGATTCACTTCTTCTTCTTCTTTTTATGCTCTTTCATTCCGGATTGAGACTTCTTCTTTTGGTCATCTCGGACTGTCAACTCGCATTCTTGAAGCGAGCTTCTGCTACTTCTAACTTGAATTGAATTCTGAAATGACTTCCCTTGTTCTTCAGGTGGGCGCCTGCTACTGACTTGAAATTTGAAGTAACTCTGAAAAGAACTCCCTCGTTCTCCAGGTGGGTGCCTGCAATCAAAACAACAAAACAAACAAAATTTTCTGCCCCAGTTTGCACTAGGAAGACTTGTGAGTTGTTAGCAAAACTGTAAATCACCTATGCTATTGATGCAATGATGAGAGTAAAATTAAAGACTCGACTAGGATATGCGTCTCCTAGGGATGAACTCAAACGACTCAAATTAGGAAGTGCGTCTTCTAGGGATGAAACTTGATTGATTCAAACTAGGAAGTATGTCTCCTAGGAATGAACTTAAACGACTCAAATTAGGAAGTGCGTCTCCTGGGGATGAAACTTGAATGATTCAAACTAGGAAGTGCGTCTCCTAGGGATGAACTCAAACGACTCAAATTAGGAAGTGCGTCTCCTAGGGATGAAACTTGATTGATTCAAACTAGGAAGTGCATCTCCTAGGAATGAACTTGAATGACCAAAAACTGGGAAGTGCGTCTCCTAGGGGTAAAATCTCAATTTAGGAAGTGCGTCTCCTAAAATAAGAATATAACCTGAAAAACCCATACTAGGAAGTGCGTCTCCTAGGGGTGAAACTTCGATGACTCAAACTAGGAAGTGCGTCTCCTAGGAATGAACTTAGATGACCAAAAACTAGGAAGTGCGTCTCCTAGGGCTACAATCTTAATTTAGGAAGTGCGTCTCCTAAAACAAAAATATAACCTAAAAAACCCAGACTAGGAAGTGCGCGTCCTAGGGGTGAAACTTCAATTTAGGAAGTGCCTCTCCTAAAACAAAAATATAACCTGAAAGACCCAGACTAGGAAGTGCGTCTCCTAGGGGTGACACTGCAATGACTCAAACTAGGAAGTGCGTCTCCTAGGAATGAACTTAAATGACCCAAAAACTAGGAAGTGCATCTCCTAGGGGTGAAACTTCAGTGACTCAAACTAGGAAGTGCGTCTCATAGGAATGAACTTAAATGACCCAAAACTAGGAAGTGGGTCTCCTAGGGGTAAAATTTCAATTTAGGAAGTGCGTCTCCTAAAACAAAAATATAACCTGAAAGACCCAGACCAGGAAGTGCGTCTCCTAGGGGTGAAACTTCAATGACTCAAACTAGGAAGTGAGTCTCCTAGGAATGAACTTAAATGGCCCAAAGCTAGGAAGTGCGTCTCCTAGGGGTAAAAACTCAATTTAGGAAGTGCGTCTCCTGGAAAAAAAATATAACTTGAAAACCCGGACTAGGAAGTGCATCTCCTAGGGGTAAAATCTCAATTTAGGAAGTGCGTCTCCTAAAACAAAAATATGACCTGAAAGACCCAGACTAGGAAACGCATCTCCTAAGGGTGAAACTTCAATGAACCAAACTAGGAAGTGCGTCTCCTAGGGCTGAATTTAAATGATCCAAACTAGGAAGTGCGTCCCCTAGGGGCAAAATCTCAATTTATGAAGTGCGTCTCCTAAAACAAAATATAACTTGAAAAGACCCAGATTAGGAAGTGCGTCTCCTACGGGTGAATCTTCTAACCTAAAATTAGGAAGTGTGTCTCCTAGATTTGAGATTGAGCTTGAGGATAACTATGAACTGAGGTTGACTTAACTAAAAATTGACCCTATTCTCCAGACGGGACCCCTGAACTAAGGAAACTAAAGATTAACAACTTAGAAACTAAAAA
>NW_017670681.1:44462-59184 GCF_001879085.1 Nicotiana attenuata
GACGCTCTTCCGATCTCTAGGAAGTGTGTATCCTAGGGGTGAAACTTCAATGACTCAAACTAGGAAGTGCGTCTCCTAGGAATGAACTTAGATGACCAAAAACTAGGAAGTACGTCTCCTAGGGGTACAATCTTAATTTAGGAAGTGCATCTCCTAAAACAAAAATATAACCTGAAAAACCCAGACTAGGAAGTGCGTATCTTAGGGTGAAACTTCAATTTAGGAAGTGCGTCTCCTAAAACAAAAATATAACCTGAATTACCCAGACTAGGAAGTGCGTCTCCTAGGGGTGAAACTTCAATGACTCGAACTAGGAAGTGCGTCTCCTAGGAATGAACTTAAATGACCCAAAACTAGGAAGTGCGTCTCCTAGGGGTAAAATCTCAATTTAGGAAGTGCATCTCCTAAAACAAAAATATAACTTGAAAGGCCCAGACTAGGAAGTGATTCTCCTAGGGGTGATGTGTGATCTTCTCAATAGCCTTTGCGTAAGCAGAATTGTGGCATTACAAATTCAAGCTTTGTTATGAACATAGCCTTCATTCCCGTTTCAGACAAAGAAAACTTGTGAGTTTAAAACACGGTGGTTAGTTTGTGGCCTTGACCTTGAAAGCGGCTGCTTTTGCACTTGCCAAGATAACTCCGATTTCCACTTGGAAGACCTTATATGTTATCGAGTACCCATTTTCTTTCAACCCTTATCACAGAAAACACCTCCGCTCCATTCGATCCCAATATCCTCTATCTGTTGCATTTTGCTCATAAATTGACATTTACCGAACCTTTGCATTTCACATGAACCCCAATGCATGTTGATTGTTGCCAACTCAGTGCACATACTGTCCTTTCCTGAATTATGCCACTTTGATGTGCTAGCCAGATTCCGTTTTGTGCAATTGGAAAGCTGGTAGCAAATTTTGAAGTCATTTCTCACTTGTTCGGATCAAACAGACTCAAGAAGGGACTCAAACAAAACAAGAGGAACAATATAAGGAGAAAAACGAGAAGAGATGGTATCTAACAAGAAAATAATTTTACCCAGGAAAAAGAACAAAGTATAAACTAATCTGATTTGAAGGCCATCTCCACTGACTATGACATGCATTTTGGATTAAGCGGCCTGATCTGTCAAGCGAGTCTAATCTTCAACTCTTGTTATGCTTCTAAGCTGTGAAACTGGGCTTCAACGCTCCAATTGTCCTATTTGATCCACAATCCTCAGTCGACTTGTAGAGCCCTGAAGGGTTTTCACCATCAAGCCTCTTTCATTTTGCTCTTTTTCTCAACTCACTGTCGCCTTACGGTTCCCATGAGGGTTTTCACCGATAAGACTCGCTCATTTTATCATTTTCTCTCCTTGTGCTGAGAACAAAGGTATTACCCATGATGCAGGAAGATCATACTTTCACCATACACTTGATTTGGCATCCTCAATGTGACGACCCAGCCGGTCGTCTCATGAGTTAGGAGTGTGATCGGAATGGGTTTTGGAGGTCCGGAGTAGAATTAGGCTTGAATTGGCGAAGTTGATATTTTGGCGATTTCTGGTTGATAGGCGAGATTTTGATCCAGGGGTCGGAATGGAATTCCGAGAGATGCAGTAGCTTCATTATGTCATTTTGAATGTGTGTGCAAAATTTCAGGTCATTCGAACGTGGTTTGGTTGGGTTTTTGATCAAAAGCGTATTTCGGAAGAATTTACGAACTTAGGCTTGAATTCGATGTGTTTTGGTAGATTTGATGTTGTTTGAGGTGTTTTGATGATTGGAACAAGTTTGAATAAGGTGTTGGGTTATGTTTGTTCTTTTGGTTGAGGTTCGGGGGCCTCGGGGTGAATTCGGATGGTTAATGGAGAGATTGGTGAATTGTTGCGGCACCTGATATTGCTGTTTCTGGTGTTTTCGCACCTACGGCTTGGGGATCGCAGGTGCGGTGTCGCACGTGCGGAAGTGAAGGCGCAGATGCGGTTTTAGGAGTTGGGGTCAGGAATCGCAGATGCGGTATGGGAACCGCACCTGCGGAGTCGCAGATGCGACAAGAGGATCGCAGATGCGGTTTGGGCTGGTTAAATGAATTTCCGCAGAAGCGGATGGTTGACTGCATATGCGGTACCGCAGAAGCGGGATTTCTGCCGCAGATGCGAAAGAGGCCTGGGCAGAATGTTTGTTTTTAATTCGTTTCATCCGCGATTTTGGGGCTCATTTCCTCCATAGTTGGTCTTTTCGGGAGCTTTTTGAAGGAGATTTAAGAGGGAATCAAGGGGAAACGTTTGGAGGTAAGAATTTCGGACCGAAAACTCGATTCTATTGTGAAATCCACCTAGAAAATCATGGAAACTTAAGCTAAAAATGGAAGAACTAGGGCTTGGAATTTTGGATTTTTGATTTGGAATTTGAAGGGTTATTTGTGGGCGGATTTTGATATTGTTGGTATGTATGAACTTATGGGGAGATAATGAAACTATTGATGTAAATATTTCTGAGTTTCCAGAAGTAGGCCCGGGGCTCGGGTTTTTCTAATTTCGGGATTTTTGGTATTTTTCGATTGTTTTCGCTTGGGTTTTGTTCCCTTAGCATATTGTGACGTATTCGTTCTGATTTTAGATAGATTCGACCCACGTGGAGGCCAATTCGAAGGGCAAAGGCGTCTCGAGCTAGGGATTTAGCCGCTTCGAGGTGAGTAATGCTTGTAAATGATGTTCTGATGGTTTGAAACCCCGAATTGTGCATCGTAGTACTATGTTGAGGTGAGGCACACGCTCGATGACGAGCGTGGGGTCGTGTACTATTAGTGATTTAGACTTGGTCTGTCCCGATTGATGATTTTACCGCGTATTTGAATTAAAACTATTTGTTATCATCGTTTACTGGGCTGATTACCATATTTGGGCTTCGTGCCAACTATTTGAACCCTTTCGGGGTTTTTTTATTTGATATTTCCTCAGTGTTTCGACTTATTAGTTGAACTCAGTCATATTAAATTCCACTGTTTTACTACTCAGCCATTTTTACTCAGATTTTGAGATTTAAATGATATTTTAAATGATGTTGTGCTGAGAAACACTGTTTTACTATTGCCCGAGGGGCTTGTAATGATTTTTGACTGAGTAAGGCCGAGGGCCTATATTGTGAGGAGATGCTGATACTGATTGGAGGCCGAGAGCCTGAGATATGTACGCCACGAGGTGGCTTGATTGATATGAGGCCGAGGGCCTATATTTGATGCCACGAGATGGCTTGTTTTTGCGCTTGGGCCGTAAGGGGCCCCTCTAGGAGTCTGCACACCCCCAGTGAGCGCGGGTACCCATTGTGATGTGAGAGTGAGCCCGAGGGGCTGTTACTGTTGTGAGATGTTGCCCGAGGGGCGGTTGTGGTGTTACTGTGCCCGAGGGGCGAACTTTTATTTGTTTACTTTATCATAATTAACTGTCAATTACCTGTTTACTGGTTTAAAGGGCAGTTTTCCTGATTCTTACTGGTTTTCCTGATTATAAATGATTTTACTGCTTCATTATAGACTGCCATATGCTTTACGTGTTTTCTTGCTTTCAGTCATTATTTATACTCATTACTCACTGAGTTGGAGTACTCACTTTACTCCCTGCACCCTGTGTGCAGATTCAGACGTAGCTGGTTCCGCTCCGGAGTGTTGATTTCCTCCAATTCCAGGCGGGCTTTTTTCGGGATTATGAGGTAGCTGTTGGCGTCCGCAGCCCCGTGTCTCTACTCTTCTATCATTTCTATTTCCTACAAACGCTTGTAGTAGTTTATGACTTTAGCAGACTATACTGTGATTCACAGATGCTCGTGACTTGTGACACCCCGATTAGGGCTGTGTCGGGTTGGATTTTCCGCATTTTAATTGATGTTTTCGCTAATCAGTGTTAGTAAATCATGTTTAGACTATTATGTGTTGGTTAACTGTTTTAAAAGATGAATTGGGTTGAACTGGCTGGCCTTGTCTTCACGAGAGGCGCCATCACGACCGGGTTCGGGGTTAGGGTTGTGACAAGTTGGTATCAGAGCCTAGGTTACATAGGTCTCACGAGTCATGAGCAGGTGTAGTAGAGTCTCGCGGATCGGTACGGAGACGTCTGTATTTATCCTCGAGAGGCTGCAGAACCTTTAGGAAAAACTTCACGTTCTTGAAATTCTTATCGTGCGAGTTGTTGATCCGAGTACTAAACTTCTTTTATTCCATTCTCTCACAGATGGTGAGGACACGCGCTACCAGAGAGGGTGGACGACCCCCAGTGCCACCAGATGCGGCCACCAGAGGCCGAGGACGCGGTCGTGGTAGAGGCAGAGCAGCGAGGGCAGCACCTGCAGATCCACCAGCTGCCCTAGTTCAGGACCAGGTCCCAGCTGTGGACCCCCCAGCAGCACCAACTCAGGCACCAACTGTGCCTATTGTGATTCCGGGTCTTCAGGAGGCCTTGGCTCAGATCTTATCAGTTTGCACTGGCCTAGCTAAAGCGATTTCAGCTACTACAGCCGCAACTACTTCACATGCCAAGAGAGGCAGTCAAACTCCCGCTGCCCGCACGCCTGAGCAGGTCATGCAGGGACTTCAGACGCCGGGGGCACCTCCAGCCCAGCCGGTCGCAGCTGCTCAGGACTATGTAGTTCCTGTCATGCCAGAAGATGAGCAGTGTAGGTTGGAGAGATTTGGGAGGCTTCAGCCTCCGACCTTCAGCGGAGCAGAGGGCGAGGATGCCAGGGCTTTCTAGACAAGTGTCAGAGGATGCTTCGTACAACCGGTATCTTGGAGACCAGCGGGGTCACTTTCACTACTTATCAGTTTTCAGGACCTGCTTTTACTTGGTGGGAGGATTTTGAGAGGCGTAGGTCTGTTGGTGCAGCACCCTTATCCTGGCAGCAGTTCTCCGTTCTCTTCCTGGAGAAGTATGTACCGCAGTCTCGCAAAGAGGAGCTGCGTAGACAGTTTGAGTGGTTGCGTCAGGGAGACATGACCGTGTCACAGTATGAGTTGAGGTTCTCTGAGTTGGCTCGTCATGCCATTTGGTTGTTCCCGACAGATAGAGAGAGGATCAGGAGGTTTGTTGATGGTCTTACTTATCAGCTCCGTATCCTTATGACTAGGGAGAGGATGACTGGTGCTACATTCGAGGAGGTTGTGGATATTGCCAGAGAGATTGAGTCTGTCAGTCGCCAGGAGAGAGAGGAGAGGGAGGCCAAGAGGCCTCGAGGATCTGGTAGCTACAGTGGTGGTCCTTCGAGGGGCCAGTTCCAGCACGACAGAGGCCGACAGTTCCGTCAGGGTCAGTCTGATCTCTCAGGTTATCGAGGAGCATCGTCGGGTCATGGTTTCCATAGTTCACACTAGGGCCATTCTTTACTTAGTGCACTCCCAGCTCAGAGCTCATCCCGTGCTCCATCTGTTCAGGGCTCTTCTACGCCGAGTACATCTACTGGTCACTCCGATGCGAGGGGTTCCCATCAGTCCCCTTCTCCAGCACCTAGGATTTGTTACGAGTGTGGCGAGATGGGCCACATGTGGAGGCAGTATCCCTGCCGTGTGGCTAGTTCATCCCAGTAGAGGGGTCAGTCATCAGCTTCAGCGCCAGTTGCTCCACCACCACCCGCCCAGCCAGCTAGGGGTGGGGATCAGTCAGCCAGGGGTCTCCCTAGAGGAGGAGGTCGATCAGGCCCATTTCTATGCCCTTCCAGGCAGACCCGATGCCATTGCTTCTGATGCTGTCATTACAGGTATTATTTCAATCTGCCACAGAGATGACTCTGTACTATTTGATCCCAGTTCTACCTATTCTTATGTGTCATCATACTTTGCTCATTATTTAGGTACTCCTCGTGAGTCTCTTGCTTTACCTATTCATGTATCTACCCCGGTGGGTGAGACTGTTGTTGTAGACCGTGTGTACCGGTCGTGTGTGGTGATTATTGGGGGTCTGGAGAGTCGAGTTGATCTTTTATTATTAAGTATGGTGGATTTCGATATCATTCTGGGCATGGATTGGCTATCTCCGTGTCGTGCTATTCTGGACTGTCATGCCATGATAGTCACATTGGCTATACCGGGTGTGCCACGGATCGAGTGGCGTGGCGTGACTGATTATGTTCCTAGTAGAGTGATCTCTTTCTTAAAGGCCCAGCGTATGGTTGGGAAGGGTTGTTTATCGTATCTTTCCTTCGTGAGGGATGTTGGAGCTGAGACTCCCAGTATTGATTCTGTCCCAGTTGTGAGGGATTTCCCTGATATTTTTCCTGCAGACCTGCCGGGCATGCCACCGGACAGGGAATTGATTTTGGTATTGACCTGGTGCCGGGCACTAAGCCCATTTCTATTTCGCCGTATCGTATGGCACCAGCGGAGCTGAAGGAGTTAAAGGAACAGCTTCAGGAACTCCTAGATAAGGGGTTCATTCGGCCTAGTGTGTCACCTTGGGGTGCGCCGGTTCTGTTTGTGAAGAAAAAGGATGGCACTATGAGAATGTGCATTGATTATAGGCAATTAAACAAGGTAACAGTTAAGAACAAGTATCCTTTGCCTCGCATTGATGATTTATTCAACCAGCTTCAGGGAGCGAGGGTTTTCTCCAAGATTTATCTCCGTTCGGGTTATCACCAGTTGAAGATCAAGGATTCGGATATTCTTAAGACGGCCTTCAGGACCAGATATGGTCATTATGAGTTCCTGGTTATGTCTTTTGGGCTGACTAATGCCCCACCAGCGTTCATGCATCTGATGAACAACGTGTTCCGACCTTATCTTGATTCATTTGTTATAGTTTTCATTGATGATATCCTGGTATATTCGCGTAGTTAGGAGGAGTACGCGGAGCATTTGAGGGTTGTGTTGCAGAGATTAAGGGAGGAAAAGCTTTACACAGTTCTCCAAGTGTGAGTTTTGGCTCAGTTCAATGGCATTCTTGGGACACGTGGTGTCCAGTGAGGGTATTCAGGTTGATCCAAAGAAGTTAGAGGCAGTGCAGAGTTGGCCCAGACCGTCCTCAGCCACAGAGATTCGCAGTTTTCTTGGTTTGGCAGGCTATTATCGCCGGTTTGTTCAGGGATTCTCATCTATCGCATCGCCCTTGACCAAGTTGACTCAGAAGGGTGTCTCATTTGTATGGTCGGACGAGTGTGAGGAGAGCTTTCAGAAGCTCAAGACAGCTTTGACCATAGCTCCAGAGTTGGTTTTGCCATCAGCTTTAGGTTCATATACCGTGTATTGTGATGCTTCGAGAGTAGGCATTGGTTGTGTGTTGATGCAAGAGGGTAGGGTTATTGCTTATGCTTCTCGTCAGTTGAAGCCCCATGAGAAGAACTACCCCGTTCATGATTTGGAGTTGGCTGCCATAGTTCACGCGTTGAAGATTTGGAGGCATTACTTGTATGGCGTATCTTGTGAGGTATTCACTGATCATCGCAGTCTTCAGCATTTGTTCAAGCAAAAGGATCTTAATTTGAGGCAGCGGAGATGGTTGGAGTTACTTAAGGATTATGACATCACCATATTGTACCATCCAGGAAAGGCCAATGTGGTGGCTGATGCTTTGAGCCGAAAGGCAGCATGTATGGGGAGTTTGGCATATCTTCCAGTTGGGGAGAGACCTCTTGCGGTTGATGTTCAGGCTTTGGCCAATCGGTTCATGAGGTTGGATATTTCGGAGCCTAGTCGGATATTGGCTTGTGTGGTTTCTCGGTCTTCCCTATACGAGCACATCAGAGAGCGCCAGTATGATGATCCACATTTTATCGTCCTTAGGGATAGAGTTCAGCATGATGATGCCAGAGATGTGACCATTGGAGATGATGGGGTATTGAGGATGCAGGGCCGGATTTTTGTGCCCAATGTAGATGGGCTTCGGGAGTTGATTCTGGAGAAGGCCCACAGCTCGCGGTATTCTATTCATCTAGGAGCCGCGAAGATGTATCAGGATCTTAGACAGCATTACTGGTGGCGGAGAATGAAGAAGGATATTGTGGGATTTGTATCTCGGTGTCTCAATTGTCAGCAGGTAAAATATGAGCATTAGAGACCAGGTGGCTTGCTTCAGAGAATGGATATTCCAGAGTGGAAGTGGGAGCGGATCACTATGGATTTTGTAGTTGGACTCCCTCGGACTTTGAAGAAGTTCGATGCTATTTGGGTGATTGTGGATAGGCTGACCAAGTCCGCGCACTTCATTCCTATTTGTACTACTTATTCTTCAGAGCGGTTGGCAGAGATATATATTCGGGAGATTGTTCGGTTGCATGGTGTCCCAGTTTCCATCATTTCAGATCGGGGCACTCAGTTTACTTTCCAGTTCTGGAAGTCTGTTCAGCGAGAGTTGGGTACTCAGGTACAGTTGAGCATATCTTTTCACCCTCAGACGGACGGGCAGTGCGAGCGCACCATTCAGATCTTGGAGGATATGTTACGCGCTTGTGTTATTGATTTCGGAGGGTCATGGGATCAGTTTCTACCGCTTGCAGAGTTTGCTTACAACAACAGCTACCAGTCGAGCATCCAGATGGCTCCATATGAGGCTTTGTATGGGAGGCGGTGTAGATCTCCAGTTGGTTGGTTTGAGCCCGGTGAGGCTAGGCTATTGGGGACAGATTTGGTTCAGGCTGCCTTAGATAAAGTGAAGGTAATTCAGGAGAGACTTCGTACAGCGCAGTCGAGGCAAAAGAGTTATGCTGACAGGAAGGTAAGAGATGTGTCCTTCATGGTCGGTGAGAAGGTTCTGTTGAAGGTCTCGCCCACAAAAGGTGTTACGAGATTTGGAAAGAAAGGGAAGTTGAGTCCGTGGTTCATTGTGCCTTTTGAGGTACTACGGAGGATTGGGGAGGTGGCTTATGAGCTTGCTTTGCCACCCAGCTTGTCGAGTGTGCATCCGGTTTTCCATGTTTCTATGCTCCGTAAGTATGTTGGGGATCCGTCTCATGTTCTGGATTCAGCACGATTCAGCTGGAGGGTGATTTGACTTATGATGTGGAGCCAGCAGCTATTCTGGAGCGTCAGGTTCGGAAGTTGAGATCAAAAGATATAGCTTCGGTGAAGGTGCAGTGGAGAGGTTGGCCCGTAGAGGAGGCCACCTGGGAGACCGAGCGGGAGATGCGGAGCAGATATCCTCACCTGCTTGAGGCTTCAGGTATGTTTCTTGACTCGTTCGAGGACGAACGTTTATTTAAGTTGGGGAGGATGTGACGACCCAGCCGGTCGTCTCATGAGTTACCGCTCCGTTTCCCCCATTTCTGCTTCTTTATGTATTGTTTATCCGTGTTTTGAGGTATCGGGTTGGTTGGATTGAATCTGGAATGGTTTTGGTGAAGTTTGAGACACTTAGTCTCTTTTAAGAAGGGTTGAGTTGGAAAAGTCAACCGGATGTTGATTTATGTGTTAGAGGGCTCAGATGTGAGTTCCGATTGTTCGGTTAGCTTCGGGAGGTGATTTATGACTTAGGAGTCTGATCGGAATGGGTTTTGGAGGTCCGGAGTAGAATTAGGCTTGAATTGGCGAAGTTGATATTTTGGCGATTTCCGGTTGATAGGCGAGATTTTGATCCAGTGGTCGGAATGGAATTCCGAGAGTTGCAGTAGCTTCGTTATGTCATTTGGGATGTGTGTGCAAAATTTCAGGTCATTCGGACGTGGTTTGGTTGGGTTTTTGATCAAAAGCATATTTCGGAAGAATTTAGGAACTTAGGCTTGAATTCGATGTGTTTTGGTAGATTTGATGTTGTTTGAGGTGTTTTGATGATTGGAACAAGTTTGAATAAGGTGTTGGGTTATGTTTGTGCTTTTGGTTGAGGTCCCGGGGGCCTCGGGGTGGATTCGGATGGTTAACGGAGAGATTGGTGAATTGTTGCAGCAGCTGATATTGCTGTTTCTGGTGTTTTCGCACCTGTGGCTTGGGGACCGCAGGTGCAGTGCCGCATGTGGGGAAGTGAAGGCGCAGATACGGTTTTAGGAGTTGGGGTCAGGAATCGCAGATGCGGTATGGGAACCGCACCTGCGGAGTCGCAGATGTGACAAGAGTACCGCAGATGCGGTTTGGGCTGGTTAAATGAATTTCCGCAGAAGCGGATGGTTGACCGCATATGCAGTACCGTAGAAGCGGGATTTGTGCCGCAGATGCGAAAAAGGCCTGAGCAGAATGTTTGTTTTTAATTTGTTTCATCCGCGATTTTGGGGCTCATTTCCTCCATAGTTGGTCTTTACGGGAGCTTTTTGAAGGAGATTAAAGAGGGAATCAAGGGGAAACGTTTGGAGGTAAGAATTTCGGACCAAAAACTCGATTCTATTGTGAAATCCACCTAGAAAATCATGGAAACTTAAGCTAAAAATGGAAGAACTAGGGCTTGGAATTTTGGATTTTTGATTTGGAATTTGAAGGGTCATTTGTGGGCGGATTTTGATGTTGTTGGTATGTATAAACTCGTGGGGAGATAAGGAACCTATTGGTGTAAAAAATTTTGAGTTTCGAGAAGTGGGCCCGGGGCTCGGGTTTTGCTAATTTCGGGATTTTTGGTATTTTTCGATTGTTTTCGCTTGGGTTTTGTTCCCTTAGCATATTGTGACGTATTCGTTCTGATTTTGGATAGATTCGACGCACGTGGAGGCCAATTCGAAGGGCAAAGGCGTCACGAGCTAGGGATTTAACCGGTACGAGGTGAGTAATGCTTTTAAATGATGTGCTGAGGGTTTGAAACCCCGGATTGTGCATTGTAGTAGTATGTTGAGGTGAGGCACATGCTCGATGACGAGCGTGGGGTCGTGTACTATTAGGGATTTGGACTTGGTCCGTCCCGATTGATGATTTTACCGCGTATTTGATTTAAAACTATTTGTTATCATCTTTTATTGGGCTGATTGCCATATTTGGGCTTCGTGCCAACTATTTGAACCCTTTCGGGGTTTTTTTATTTGATATTTCCTCACTGTTTTGACTTATTAGTTGAACTCAGTCATATTAAATTCCACTGTTTTACTACTCAGCCGTTTTTACTCAGATTTTGAGATTTAAATGATATTGGGCTGAGAAACACTGTTTTACTATTGCCCGAGGGGCTTGTGATGATTTTTGACTGAGTAAGGCCGAGGGCCTATATTGTGAGGAGATGTTGATACTGATTGGAGGCCGAGAGCCTGAGATATGTACACCACGAGGTGGCTTGATTGATATGAGGCCGAGGGCATATATTTGATGCCACGAGATGGCTTGTTATTGCACTTGGGCCGTAAGGGGCCCCTCCAGGAGTCTACACACCCCCAGTGAGCGCGGATACCCATTGTGAAGTGAGAGTGAGCCCGGGGGGCTGTTACTATTGTGAGATGTTGCCCGAGGGGCGGTTGTGGTGTTACTGTGCCCGAGGGGCGAACTTTTATTTGTTTACTTTATCATAATTAACTGTCAATTACCTGTTTACTGGTTTAAAGGGCATTTTTCCTGATTCTTACTGGTTTTCCTGATGATAAATGATTTTACTGCTTCATTATAGACTGCCATATGCTTTACGTGTTTTCTTGCTTTCAGTCATTATTTATATTCATTACTCACTGAGTTGGAGTACTCACTTTACTCCCTGCACCCTATGTGCAGATTCAGGCGTAGCTGGTTCCGCTCTGGAGTGTTGATTTCCTCCAGTTCCAAGCGGGCTTTTTTCGGAGATTACGAGGTAGTTGTTGGCGTCCGCAGCCCTGTGTCTCTACTCTTCTATCATTTCTGTTTCCTACAAACACTTGTAGTAGTTTATGACTTTAGCAGACTGTACTATGATTCATAGATGCTCGTGACTTGTGACACCCCGGTTAGGGCTGTGTCGGGTTCGATTTTCCGCATTTTTATTGATGTTTCCGCTAATCAGTGTTAGTAAATCATGTTTAGACTATTATGTGTTGGTTAACTGTTTTAAAAGATGAATTGGGTTGAACTGGCTGGCCTTGTCTTCACGAGAGGCGCCATCACGACCGGGTTCGGTGTTAGGGTCGTGACACTCAAAGATTGGTCGGAAGGTCTTTCTTTGGACCGTAATGTAGGCTTTTGGACAGGGTTGGAAAGAAAGGGTGGCATGAATGCTCAAAATAATTTAAGATGAAAGGGTTCAAAATTACATCTTTTGGAATCAGGTCTTTTGGCAAAATTAAAACTTCTGCCCCAGTTTCTTGGAATTTGGGGATTTTTTTTTTTGCGTTTTGCTTTTTATCTATCTCATATTCGTAAAACTAAAAAAAAATACAAAAATAGTACCTTATTTTATTTTAATATGATATTTGAAAATATCAAAAAAAATAGGTTTGTTTTAACGGTTAGTCATATATATATATATATATATATATATATATATATATATATATATATATATATATATATATATATATGGTTTGTTTTTAACGGTTAAGTCTATACTATACTATCAATAGGATTGTTGTCTATTTTACAATATATAGCATGTTAGAGTATATTTTACTGTATTCATCCCTTGTAGTACAAAAGTGTTAACGGATTACATTTATTTATTTTAAGATAGTAATATAAAAGTGATTTTTAATTTGACCCAATGTTGACCTGAAAAGAGACCAACATTGGTCGCTAATTATCCAGAAATTAAACTTAGCGACCAAAGTTGGTCGCTAATTTGAATAAGATTTATATTTATTTTATAAATTTTTAAAAATATTTTAAAATAATAATATAATTATTAAACTTGTAGAACTGGGTCCCAAATTAGCGACCAAAGTTGGTCGCTACTTTGCTCCCTTTCCATGACCGACCACTTTGGTGCCAATTTTAACTAATATTTATTTATATTTTATAAAATATTTTTAAATAATAATATAGTTACTACACGTTATAACTGGGTTCCCACATTAGCGATCAAAGTTGGTCGCTAAGTTGAATATTTCTTTGACCAGCAAGTCTGACAGCCCGGTCAACAGGTTGACCACTTTAGCGACCAAAATGCCGACCAACGTTGTCGGTTAAATTATTTAAAATATTATTTAATACTTTTCTCCACATTAGCGACCAACTTTGGTCGCTTTTATTTGACCCCGACCCAACTTTGGTGCCAAATATTTGGTCGGTATATCCCAGCATTTCTAGTAGTGGACGTGAAAATACACAGGGGGGAGGGGGGAGAGTGGAATCTGTGAAATTTTTTAAACTTAGACTCTATATTAGATTGACTGATTTACCAAATTAGTCGGACTTGATACAATAAATAACAGGTGTCTGGCGACATATAAAGAATATTAGAAAGTAAGTGCAGAAATCGCTAAAGACCAACCGGAATTTTAATACTGATTTGGATTCAATGTTAATCTAGTCGAGTCCCCTTGGTTGAAGGGAGTTCCCATCTTTAGTATCTGCCATTTCTTCGAGTACAATAAAATGATGTGATAGCTGCAGTTCCTTAACACTCGTCTTCTTTTGTATACAGATGCCTCACCAATGTTTATCTCTTTTTCTACTTGTTACAACACAAGATCTCAATGAACCACAATTTTGTTTTTAGTAGTAAAAGAAGAATTTTTGGTTTGATCAAAGTATATTGTATCTCAATCGGCTGAAAACTGAGTATAAATACTTCGGTGAAGACTTTGAGAGACGTTGATTTCAGCAACCAAGGGATTTGATCTTTGGGAGAGACTTCGATTCTTTTCCAAGGAATGAAGATTTCTGGCCATTGCTCTTCCTTGATGAGAGAAGATTGATTTGCCTCCTCTTCCAGTCATCTGATGAGAGATTTGCTCTTTAATTTGTTGGTCCTTCCATAAGTTTGGCAGCTCTTGATCGCTTCCTTTTTCCCGCGCGTTGAAGCGAAGATCTTGCTTCTTGACTTATTGGTTTTTCCAAAGTCGGCAGATCAGCGAATCTCTTGATTTGCTCCTAAGAATGTGTTAGGCCTGTGTTGCGCCTTAGTTTTAGGCTTTCGACGATTCTTTTCTCATCGCAGCTTTCCACAATTCTTGGCTGATTGATATTTCTTTCCTTAGGCATATTTCCATTCTGATGATTTCCTGCAGCAAATATATTATTGACATTATTAAAATTCTATCTAACAATCCTCCCCCCTTTTTGATGAATGTTCAAAATAATATCTTTGTATAAACACCAGTTGACTCCTGTATTTTACTTTCCCCTGAATGTATGCTGCGCAACTTCCCCATTAGTTCTGCAACTTGACTTCCTGTATGAGGATCCGTGGCACTCCCCCTTGAGTTCATTGCAATTGACTTCCCTGTATGAGATCCTCCCCCCGCACCTCATTGGCACTCCCCTCAGTTGTGCATTGACTAGTCCATTTATTGTAATCGACTCTTGTTACGTGAGGGATGCTACCTGTGCCATAGTCAATTGTACCTGTTACAAATGCAACATATTACTTTCTCCCCCTTTTTGCATCAGCACAATGAGGGAACAGACCTAAGTAATCACACGACAGAATAATTCATGCTGCCAAGCAAGTAGCAATGAGAGTCATTCATAAAACGGGTGGATGTTTAGCAGAATACTCACACGCACAAAGTAAAGAAAAAATTATCAAGGTGCTGCTTGAAACAGAAGTCACCATCCAGCAGCATAGCAAAAACAAGCAAAAAATTGTCTTAAACAATCCCTATTTAGCCACACAAGAAATAAGAGGGTATTGCAGGATGGCTTCCTTCATTGTTCAAAGCTAGATTGGTCTTTGAGCATGGCTGCAACTACTTTTGACGGCCTGATATCCATGCCATTCCTGGTCATC
>NW_017670681.1:59209-80757 GCF_001879085.1 Nicotiana attenuata
TTATTGTTAACTTGTACTACTTCTATTTGCTCTTTTGTATATGAATCTATATCTTCAGGATCAATAAGTGGTGGAGTAGTAGTAGGCAGGGGATAGTTTCCCTTTTTGATGACTCTCCAAACTTTAACGTCATAGGCCTTTGTAAAGATCTCCATACGCACTTTTCAGTGAGAGAAATGTTGACCATTGAAGTATGGTGGTCTAACTTGTGAAGTTCCTTCCTGGAAGAGAGCTCCAATGATGACTTGATTTGCCATGATCTTTTCTCAGAAGCTGTTAAGCAAAGAGTAGAATATGAGCCTTGCTCTGATACCAATTGCAAGTACAAGAGGGGGGTAAATTGTATAATTTTTAAACTTAGACTCTATTAGTTGACTGATTTACCAATTAGTCGACTTGATACAATAAAATAACAGTTGTAATGGCAGAATATAAAATATAGAAAGTAAGTGCAGAAATCTAAAGACACCGGAATTTTATACTGATTTGGATTCAATGTGAATCCTAGTCCAGTCCCCTTGGGTTGCAAGGGAGTTCTCTTTAGTAATTGCATTTCTTCGAGTACAATAAAAATGATGTGATAGCTCAGTTCCTATAACACTCGTCTTCTTTTGATACAATGCCTCACCAATGTTATACTCTCCTTTTTCTAACTTGTTACACAACAGATCTCAATGAACCACAATGTTTGTTTTAGTAGAATAAAGAGAGAATTTTGGTTTGATCAAAGTATATTTATCTAAGGCTGAAAACTGAGTATAAATACTTCGGTGAAGACTTTGAGCAGACGTGATTTCAGCAACCCAAGGGATTTGATCTTTGGAAAGAGATTGATTCTTTCCAAGAATAAGATTTCTGGCCATTGCTCTTCCTTGATGAGAGAAGATTGATTGCCTTCCTTCTTCAGTCATTGATGAAGATTTGCTCTTTAATTGTTGGTCCTTCCATAGTTGGCAGCTCTTGATCGCTTCCTTTTTCCAGCCGTTGAAGACGAAGATTTGCTTCTTGATTATTGGTTTTTCCAAAGTCGGCAGATCAGCGAATCTCCTTGATTTGCTCCTAGAATGTGTAGGCCTTGATTGACGCCTTAGTTTTAGGCTTTCGACCGATTCTTTCCATCGCAGCTTTCCACAATTTTGGCTGATTGATATCTTTCCTTAGGCATTTCCATTTCTGATTGATTTCCTGCACAAATATATTATTGACATTATTAAAATCTTATCTAACAATCTCCCCCTTTTTGATGATGTCAAAATAATATATTTGTATAAACACCAGTTGACTTCCCTGTATTTTACTCCCCCTGAATGTATGCTGGCACTCCCCATTAGTTCATGCAATTGACTTCCCTGTATGAGGATCCTGGCACTCCCCCTTAGTTCATGCAATTGACTTCCCTGTATGAGGATCCTGGCACTCCCCCTCAGTTCGTGCAGTTGACTAGTCCATTATTGTAATCGACTCTTGTTACGGAGGATGCTACCTGTGCCATAGTCAACTGTACCTGTACAGATACAACATATACTTTTCTCCCCCTTTTTGGCATCAGCAAAGAGGGAACAGACTAATAATCACACAGAATATATAACATGAAGCAGTAGCATGAGAGTCCATTCATAAACACCTAGAGCAAAAGAAAAAAGAAAGAAAAAAATTATCCAATGGCTGAAACAACAGCCCCAACCAGCAGCATAGCAAAACAAAGCAAAAAATTGTCTTAAACAATCCCATTAGCGACACAAGAAATAAGTAAGGGTATTGCAGATGGCTTCCTTCAATTGTTCAAAGCTAGCATTGGCTGAGATGCTCACTCCATCCATCCTGTCATGAATTTCCCTGAAAGCTTTAATAGCATTCTCCCGAACGTTGAGAATAACAACTCTTATCTTTGACACATCAGACCCTGTTTCCTTGGAGATGGCGTGAATGTCACCAACATTAGACTGAGTGGCTGTGAGGAGATTCTTGATTTCAGAGAGTTGAGTGGTGATGGCATGAAGCTTTTCATCAAGACCGGGATCAGCAGGGCTGGGGTGAGAGACAGGAGACTTAGACGAGGGTTCTAAAGGAGCAGGCTTAACTTCTCCCTCGTGCTTCTTAACCCAGGAGCCCTTGACACTGACATACCCCATACTAGCAAAAGCTCTAGAGTTGTAGGATTTTGAGATAGTGATAAAGGGATAGTCGGAAAGGGAAATTTAATGAGATTCCAGAATGTGAGTGATGACCATGCCGTAGGGTAGACTGGTGGGATCTTCAGCGCTTTCAATCATGAAATTTATAACCCAAAAGGAAAGCTTGACTTTCAGTTTGGTCACTAGGCAATACACTAAGAAAATGTCCCTTTGAGAGAAGGTTGAAAAAGACCCAGTGCGGGGAAGCAGAGTGGTTGCTACAATGTGGGCCAGAACACGAGTCTCAAAACTAACGTCACTAGGACCTAAATGGTTTGGGAGAGAAGCAGAGGAACACTCAGCAATACACTGTTTGGCTTGGTCAAAAGAAATTTTGAAATCATCGGGCCAGATGTTTTTGAACAGCATAGGGAAACCAGAACATCGACATTGAAAGAGAGAATCAAACAGAGCACAATCAAGAACAATGCGCTTACCCAATACTAAGGATTCCAACCTGTCAGGCTTACTGGAGCGGAGATTGGCATAGAACATCTTTACCAGGGGTTCATAGACCTTAGGCGGAGGGATAGAGAGAAACTTGGCCCACCCTTGATGCACAAAGAGGTTTTTGATCTTACAATTTAGGGCTTCCATGTCGTCTAGGTCGACTACCCTTCCATGAGCAATAGGCTTGTCTTTCAGAGCAATGAAGAGATCCTTATTTGGAGAATCCCAGAAATTTAGGTCGGATTCTAGAGAGGCAGAGAGATCGAACTTTGATTTCTTTGGGGTAGAAGAGACANGTCCCAATAAGGTATCGAATGATTCTCTTCACTGCAGTCAGATGAGATTCCTTTGGAGCTGACTGGAACCTGGCACATTTACACACACTAAACATAATGTCCGGTCGACTTGCTGTCAGATACAATAATGATCCTATCATTCCACGATATTTGGTTTCATCCACAGGGATTCCCTGTTCATCTTTGTCTAGATTTGTTGAAGGACTCATTGGTGTGCCAATGGATTTTGCATTGCTCATGCCAAACTTTTGGATCAGTTCCTTTGTATATTTTGTCTGACATATAAAGGTTCCCTCTTCAGATTGTTGAATTTGGAGTCCAAGGAAGAATGTTAACTCTCCCATCATGCTCATCTCAAATTCGCTTTGCATCAGATTGGAAAAGTCCTTGCACATAAGAGGGTTAGCACTACCAAATATAATATCATCAACATAAATTTGGATAATGAGATTACCTTCTGTTGATCTTTTAATAAATAAAGTAGTGACTACTTTACCTCTTGTGAAGCCATGATCAATAAGAAAAGAGCTAAGTCTATCATACCATGCACGTGGAGCTTGTTTCAATCCATATAATGCCTTAGTAAGCTTGTATACATGATAGGGAAACTCTGAATCCACAAATCCAGGCGGTTGTTTCACATATACTCCTTCTTCAATAAAACCATTCAAAAAGGCACTTTTGACATCCATATGAAATAGTTTGAATCCTTTGAATGATGCATATGCCAAAAGAATTCGAATAGATTCCAAACGAGCTACTGGAGCAAAGGTTTCGTCATAGTCGACTCCTTCCTGTTGTGAACAGCCCTGAGCAACTAGTCTGGCTTTATTCCTTACGACCTTTCCATCATCGTTCAATTTATTTCTGAAGACCCCCTTCGTTCCGATTACAGAAAAATTTTCAAGTTTTGGTATCAAATTCCACACCTAATTTTTACTAAACTGATCTAACTCTTCCTGCATTGCTTGAACCCAACTCGTATCTTTTAGAGCTTCCTCTATCTTCTTTGGTTCAACTTGAGAGATTAACGCAACATTTGCTTTCTTTTTGAGAGTTCCCCTGGTTTTCATTCCTTCATTTGGATCCCAGTGATGAATTTTTGAGGATATTCAGGTTCACTTCTCCATTCATTTGGGCGTACGATGTTTGTAGTCGACTCTGTTAGATAATCTGGTACACTGCTGCTGATTGCATTAGTCGACTCTATCGTAGCAGATATATAAGTTGACTCTTGAGATTTGCTAGTCTCCTGGTTTTCTTGAGCTTGATCTTCTTCTCCTGCAGTAGTTTCTTCTCGACCATGGGATTATTTTCATCGAATATAACATGTACAGATTAATGTGCGTTTATTATAAACTCTAAAAGCTCTACTATTCAATAAATAACCCAGAAAAATACCTTCATCACTTCTTGGATCGAATTTTCCAAGATTGTCCTTACCGTTATTGTGAATAAAACACTTGCTTCTGAAGGGATGAAAGTAACTGATGTTTAGACGTTTTCGTTTACCTTTCCATAATTCATCGGGAGTCTTCTTCAAAATTGGCCTTATGAGACATCGATTGAGAATGTGACATGCTGCACTTACACCTTCTGCCCAGAAGTGGTTTGGCAGTGAATGATCAAGTAACATAGTTCTTGCCATATCTTGGAGGGTTCTGTTTTTTCTTTCTACAACCCCATTTTGCTGTGGTGATCGTGGTGCCGAGAAATTATGAGTGTACCCCTGATCATTGCAGAAACCTTCAAATGCTCTGCTTTCGAATTCACCTCCATAATCACTCTGAATTGTTGAAATTAGATATCCCTTTTCTCTTTCAATCCTTTTGCAGAAAATCTCGAAATTTCTTAAAGCTTCATCTTTATGAGATAAGAAAATTACCCAAGTGAAACGTGAATAATCATCAACAATAACAAAAGCATATCTTTTTCCTCCTATACTGGCAATTCTAGTAGGTCCAAATAAGTCCATATGGAGCAATTGCAAAGGTTTGGAAGTAGATACAATATCCTTATTTTTGAAAGAGTTTTTGGTTTGCTTACCAATTTGACATGCATCACAGATATGAGTTCTAGAAAAATTCAGTTTGGGTAAGCCAACAACTAATTCATGTTTGGACAACTTTTCTATCAAATGCATGCTAGCATGACCAAGTTTCCTATGCCATAACCATGGATCATCAGACATGGATGATAAGCAAATATGACCATCTATCTTTTCAAAACCATCAAGGATATAAACATTTTTGTACCTTTTACCAGGGAGAACTGTTTTACCTGATTCATCTTCTATAGCACAACCTGTTTTCTTAAAGTTTACCTCATATCCTGAGTCGCATAGTTGACTTATGCTCAGGAGGTTGTAGTTGAGTCCATCAACGAGATATACTTCAGTGATGTCACAGTTGTTATTGAAGGGAATTGTTCCAGTACCAACTACTTTACCTTTTGAGTCATCCCCAAACTTAACGCTTCCTCCATCAATTTTTGCAACTTCTTTGAATAGGTTTTTGTCACCTATCATGTGACTGGAACATGCACTATCTAGATACCATTTTCCTTTGCGGATCATTCTGTGGTGTTCCGGCAAAACATAATGATCACTTTCTTTTAGGTACCCAAGCTTGCTTGGGTCCTAGAGGGTTAGTATTGCTAGATTCAGAATTGCTTTTTGGTTTCCAAACCTATCCTGACATGTTGGCTTTACGAAAGTGACAAAATGAATATTTGTGCCCACTTTTGTTACAATAGTGACACGTAAGTTCTGACCTACCTTTAGGTCTTTCATTAGTGTTAGTACTAGTGGACTTCGTTCTAGCTGGTCCTTTTCCAGTTGACTTGTAAGTCGCCTGGTTTGACCTGACAGAACTGTGACTGGTGGATTTGCGCATGCCATTCAGTTGCACTTGCAATTCCTCAAACCTTCTTGAAGTACTTCTTTTTCAATTTCATATACTTCGTGTTTGAGTTTACAGTCTATTTAGTCTCTTAAGCTCATTCATCATTATTTGGGATTCTGTCAGAGTTAAATCAAGAATATCCTGCAATTCATTGTATATTTCACAATCATAAGATCTTACCTCACTTGTTTCACCTCGTGCCATGAAACAATTTTCATTATCATCCTGGCCTTCTTCATATAAAGTGTCCTCATCTGTCCAGCATCCTGAGGATTTGTTCATCTCGTTTTCCTGAATCGTCATGAAGCAAAGATTTGCTATCTCTTCGTGCTCTGAACTATCTTCATCACTCCAGCTTCCAAAGGATTTGTTCTTGTTAAAGCCTCTATAAATTTTTCTTTGTAGTTCTGGGCACTCAGCTTGAATATGTCCAAATCTTCCACACTCATAGCATTTTTCATCATTTATGTCCTGTTCATTGTATTGCCTGGATCGTCCGGGTGGCATTCTTCCTTTCTTTGTGTTCCTGAATCTTCTCATTAACCTATCCATGTTTCTTGATAGCATAGCAATTTCTTCTTGTAGGGCTTCAGGATCATCATCGATTTCATTTTCAGCTATTTCATTTGAAGCTTTGAATGCAACTATCTTCTTTTTCTCTTCTTGACTGGTTTTCTTGAGATGTGTGTCACGACCCCAAACCGGACGCGGTCGTGATGGCGCCTCTCGTGAAGACAAGGCCAGCCGACACAATTCCCAATTCAATTCATTCATTTAAATAAGTCAGTCTAATGCCTTTTCAAATAATTAGATATTTCATAATATGAGTTTTAAATAAACACTCCAGAAATAAATACAGCCCGACATCGGGGTGTCACAAGTCACGAGCGTCTACTAGGGACTAACTACAACTAAAAAAGTTCGAAATGTACTGAGTACAGATATATGAAATAAAGAGGGAGAAAAGCAGTGCTGCGAATGCCAGCAGCTACCTTGCTAAACTCCGATGACTCTGCCTCTGATCAACCAATACCCGCTACTAGGTTTAGAAATACCTGAATCTGCACACAGGGTGCAGGGAGTAAAGTGAGTACTCCGACTCAGTGAGTAATAAAGGTAAATAACAACTGAGCAGTAAGAAATCACGTAAAGCATCTCAACATGCTGTATAGAAGCAGTACAAAACCATTTAAGAAAGCAATGAAGTTGTGAAATCTCTTAAAAACATCTTAGCTCAGTTTAAACTTCTTTGAAAATGGTTTTTTCAACAGTTACGCAAATGGATGCAAAACAGTTAGTGCAGATAAGCACAGAAATCCGCCCCTCGGGCACAAATACCATAGTTTAACTGATAAATGACAGGAAAATATGAAAGATAAACACATAAAGGTTCGCCCCTCGGGCTAAATGTCAACAACTCTGCCCCTCGGGCAATATCTCAGAACAATACCAGCCCCTCAGGCAATCACATAGAACGGTACCAGCCCCTCGGGCAATCACATAGAACAATACCAGCCTCTCGGGCTATCATAATTCCCTCTTCAAATCCTTCTCAAAAGCTCCAAAAATTGCTCAACATTGGAGAAAATAGACCAAAACTCGCGAAACCCATCTTTTAAACATTCTGCCCCAGGCATAAATTCCTTCTATGCGATCGCGAAACATCCCTCGCGATCGCGAAGAACAAAAACTCAGCTCCCAAAAATTACCCTATGTGATCGCACATAACACTCAGCGATCGCAATGCACAACCTTTTCACACTACGCGATCGCGGGCCCACTTCCGCGTTCGCAATGAACAAAGTCAAGCCAAGACCCCAGGTCCATTTAACACTATGCGATCGCGACCCATTACCCGCGTTCGCAATGAACAAACTCCCTAATCAATGCGATCGCAAGCCTCACTCTGCGAACGCAAAGAACAACTTGACAGCTTCCTCAAAACCTCCTACTCGATCGCAGGACTCCCCTCACGATCGCAAAGAGCAAAGTTCTGCAACAACTGAACCTGCAATTTCTGAAATCTTTTAAGGCACGAAATGGTCCGATACACCCGAAACTCACCCGAGGCCCTCGGGACCTCAACCAAGCATGCCAACATATCCTATAACATCATTCAAACTTCTTTCAACCTTCGGAACGCTCAAAAAAATATCAAAACTTCAAATTTGCATCGGATTTAAGCCTAAGAATCCCAAAATCCTCTAGATTACACTTTTGATAAAAAAACCCAACCAAATCACGTCCGAGTGACTTGAAATTTTACACACACATCCCAAGTGACACAGCGAAGCTGCTGCAACTCTTGGAATTTCATTCCGACCTCTATATCAAAATCTCACCTATCAACCGAAAAATGCCGAAATCTCAATTTCGCCAATTCAAGCCTAAACCTTCCACGAAGTTCCAAAATGCACTCCGATCACGCTCCTAAGTCCCAAATCACCCAACGGAGCTAACCAAATCATAAAAATTCCTATCCGAGATCATATACAATCAAATCAAATCTTGGTCAAACCTTTCAAATTTTAAAGCTTCAAACTGAGAATTGTTCTTCCAAATTCATTCTGATTACCCTGAAAACCAAAACCAAAGATTTACATAAGTCATAATACATCACACAGGGCAAGTCATGCCCGAGAACTGGCGATCAAAGTGCAAAAGCTCAAAATGACCGGTCGGGTCGTTACAATGCGTCCTTTCAAAAGCTGTGAGTTCTCCTCGTAGTTCATCATATGACAATTTTTTTAGATCCTGAAATTCAAGTGTGACTACTTTGTTTGCTAAGTGGTTGGCAGGCTTCTGAGAATTTTTCTGACTTGATCGCCGCTAGTATATGGCTTGCCAAATGCCTTAAGATCGCTAATTATTTTGCTAAACCTGGCAAACATCTCTTCAATAGGTTCTCCTTCTTTCATAGAGAAGAGTTTGTAATCATGAACCAACATATTAATATGTGTTTCCTTTACTTTGCTGGTTCCTTCGTATGTAACCTCAAGCTTGTCCCACATTTCTTTGGCTGTATCACAACTAGAGATTTTCTCATATTCTTCACCACTTATAGCATATTTTTTGCCTTATTGTTAACTTGTACTACTTCCAGTTGCTCTTTTGTATATGAATCTATATCTTCAGGATCAGCAAGTGGCGGAGTAGTAGCAGGTAGGGGATAGTTTCCCTTTTTGATGACTCTCCAAACTTTAACATCATAAGTGTTGGCAAAGATCTCCATACGCACTTTCCAGTGAGAGAAATGTTGACCATTGAAGTATGGTGGTCTAACTTGTGAAGTTCCTTCCTAGAAGAGAGCTCATATGATGACTTGATTTACCATGATCTTTTCTCACAAGCTGTCAAGCAAAGAATAGAATGTGAGCCTTACTCTGACACCAATTGAAAGTACAAGGGGGGGTGGGGGGTGAATTGTATATTCTTTAGACTTAAACACTATTAGTTGACTGATTTACCAATTATTCGACTTGATGCAATAACCTAACAGTTATAGTAGCAGAATATAAAACACAGAAAGTAAGTGCAGAAATTAAAGACACCGGAATTTTATACTGGTTCGGATTCAATGTGAATCCTAGTCCAGTCCCCTTGGGTTGAAAGGGAGTTCTCTTTAATAAATGTGTTTCTTCGAGTACAATGAAAATGATGTGATAGCTCAGTTCCTATAACACTCGTCTTGTTTTGATACAATGCCTCACCAGTGTTATACTCTCCTTTTTCTCTGACTTGTTACACAACAGGTCTCAAAGAACTACAATATTTGTTTGCAGTAGAATAAAGAGAGAATTTTGGTTTGATAAAAGTATATTTTTTCTAAGGCTGAAAACTGAGTATAAATACTTTGATGAAGACCTTGAGCAGACAAGATTTGACAACCCAAGGGATTTGATCCTTGGAAAGAGATTGATTCTTTCCAAGAATAAGATTGCTAGCTGTTGCTCTTCCTTGATGAGAGGAGATTGATCGCCTTCCTTCTACAGTCATTGATGGTGAGATTTTACTCTTTAATTGTTGGTCCTTCCATAGTTGGCAGCTCTTGACCGCTTTCCTTCTCTAGCCATTGAAGATGAGGATTTGCTCCTTGATTGTTGGTCTTTCAAAAATTGGCAGATCAGCTAATCTCCTTGATTTGCTCCTTGAATATGTTGGCCTTGATTGACGCCTTAGTTTTAGGCTTTTAAAGATTCTTTCCATCGCAGCTATCCACAATCTTTGCTGATTGATATCTTTCCTTAAGCATTCAAATTGGCTTCAAAATCTCGTAGTAGCTCCTTGATTCCTTGGTCTCTTCTGATTGATTTCCTGTACAAATATATTATTGGCATTATTAAAATTAGATCTAACATATATAACATACATTTTTTCTTTTGAAATTGGGAACAACAAAAAAACAAAAAAGAATAAGGTAATTAGTTCTAATATACTTGTGTCCACATTAAGGATTGATTAATCTCCTTGTCGATAGCCGCCTAAAATGCTACAAAACGAATAGCAGTTCAAATCACCCAATAACATATGTAGTTATTCCCTTTCCATTAAACTCATGAGCCCATCAAAATCCATAGCCGTGAATTAAGCATCTTTTGCCCCCAAAAAAGACATTTGGACATCAAAAAAAAAAATTAAAAGAAAATTTTGAAACTAAATTTAAAAAAATATTTAAAAATAAAAGTTATGTTTGCACATGCATTTCACCTGAAAAATGAGTTGTGAGGAAAAACATTAGTTACTTGAAAAGTGGTTACCCACAATCCCATATGATTTATTGAGTTCAAAGTAAATCATTTTACTTATTCAATAAATATTTTAACACACACACAGAATTTGAGCAAAGTTATTGGTTCCGGATAAACTTACTCACTAAATTCGCCCCTGTCCAAAAACCACAACCACCTAGTGGTGGACCTACCCTCAGGGTAGAGGGGTCACCGACCCCTTGATAATTCAAAAATATATATGTGTGAGCACGCGATTTTTGCCTCGCTCAAATATTCCTATAAAATTCATTAGAATTAGGATTTTTCTTTTATTATTTAAATTTTAGGGAAATTAATTGCATGATTTCGTGTTTGTTTGCATTTTGTGTGCATTTTAGTGGGCATAATTCATAGAAAATACAAAAATAACATATTTGCGCTTAGAATTCGATTTTTATATTTTTAGTTTTATTAGTTAGTTAATATTACCAAAATAAAAGAAAAAATAACAAAATAGTCATTTTTACATTTTTGTTTAAATTGGGATTTAGTTAGTTTTAGGAAAATTAATTGGTTTGATTTCAGTTTAATTCAAGTCTTTGTTATTTTTAATTTTAATTGTTTCTTGCTTTTAACAAAAACAAAAATCAAATGAAATGAGATAATAAGAAAGAGAAAAAGAGAATAAATAAAAGATTAAAAAGAAAACAAAAGAAGAGCAAATCAGGCCAGCCATTTTTAGGCCAATCTTCAAGTCAAACTCACCAGCCCAAGCCAGAACCTCCCCTCAACCCGTTTTGGCCCAGGCCCAATAGGTGCTCAACCCGGTCCACCCTCTCCCAAATGAAACGACGACGTTTGGCTAGGAATGAATCTTGACCGTCGAGGTTAAGTTGATCCAACGGCCTGGAAGCCGAGATCAATTAATATAAGAGTGTCCGAAGGCCCCCCCACCCCTTCGTCCCCGTCTCTCAACCCCCCAAACCCTAGAAAGACAGCCGCCCTGATATGCTCCGTCAACTCTGCCGGCGGCGACAACTCAAACTACTCCAATGGCCGCAAAAATCACACCAAAGCTTCCCCTCCCTCTCATCATCATGAATTCCTCCTTAGTTCGCTTCAAATCCCACCAGTGTCCTTCAAAATCTCAAAACCCTAGCTGCCGACCTCGTTTGCTCCGGTGGTGGCGCCACCATGAATCACTCCCAAATTGACACCCCTTGACCACCAGACCCCTCTCATCCTATATCCATCACCCTTTTCCTTCAAATATCACTTAAGCTCTTCAAATTTTGAATCTGAGATCCGAATTGAAAGCTAATCTGAAACCCAAGCATGCAAGGCATCTTCTCCAGTTTCCTTAGGCCCAGTATTATCACGTACTAACATTACTTACCTGTTCTTGAACAAAGAACAGATGATTAATGTTACATCGCAGTTAAATTGGAAGGTCAACCTTGAGTCCAAGTCGGGTTGGTGAGTTCCTTTCTTTTATTTCATCTCTTCTTTTCTTTTCTTTGTATTCGTTTCATGCTCATATACCCTGTCTTCTTTTTCATCTCTTCTCTTCTGCTTGGTTAATTGAATTGATGTTTGAATAAGGTCTTAGATTAAATTAAGTGTTGTCACTTAGCTGTTTTGATTAGTCAGACTTTTCCAGTCTTTACTTCATGATTTTTCTTAGTTTGTGTGACTCGTGTCAATAAGCATGCTGAGTTCCTGATTTCTTTGCTTGATTTTGGCCATCCAGTTTCGTTGAATTAGGTCATTTTGGTTTAATAGCTTAAATAATAATTTGGTTGGTCTTCAATAATTTGTTCATTGGTTGTGATTTGAGTCTTTTAAAATTAGGGTTAATCATGTTTAAATTGTGCTGTTTTGCTTAAATTCTCTAAGTTTGTTCTATTAATTTAATTTTGTTTTTCAAATCAGTAGTTGTGTAATTGTTCGAATTAGTTTGAGTTATTTTGATGTGTGATTTTGATTAGTAATTATGCTTCAAGTTCAGAGTTTATCTTTAAGTAATTGTTAGGCTTATTTTAGTTAATTTGGTTATAGCTGAGCTAGTTGTGTTAATTAACCATGGTTCAGTCAAAAGGGTAGGTTAGTTTGACCTAGGTTAGTAATTCCAGGGGCAGTCAAGGGTAGTTTAGGCATCTAAAATGGGCTGGTTTGTTAAGACATGGTAATTTTAGAATTCAAATAAGGGTAAGATAGGCAATTCAAGGGTAGAGGATCTAGCAAGAATTTCCTAGAAGCTTCTAGATGGGGGTTTTAAGGTAAATTTCAGAAGATAAGCGAGTTAACTTGAGAAACAAGTCAATAAATAGAGGACTAATCTGAAAATAAAATAGGGATTAAAAAAGAAAACCGAAAATCTGAGGGCTGCCCTCATTGTGCCTATAAAAAGGCATGCCAATGCCTTAGAGAACAAGTTTTGGAGCTCTAAAAATTCCCCCAAAAAGTGTCCTGCAAGTTTCAAATCTGAAATTCGAATTTCAAATTCCAAATCTTCAAAAATCAAAAAAAAGAAAGAAAGTAGAAACAACACAAAAACTCCAAAATATACTGTTACATTGAGAGTTTCAGATTCAATGGCAAATTTAGATGTTAATCCGAGTTCCTAGTGTCCCTGAATTCAACTTCAAGTAGTTTTTGGGTTTATTCAAGCTATTTTTGGGTATTTCTAGTTGCTGAAGTTTCCGAAGTAGTCCTGGATTTAATGTCAAGTTTACTGAGTTCTATTGAGTCTATTTTGCGCATTTCGTTGGTGTTGCTTCTTCTTCCTTCACTTCTGGGTTGTTGAGGCTGTTTAGATTCGAATCTGAGCCTATGCTGTTTTAATTCTGGTTGTTGATGCCTATTTACTGCTGCCGATACTTCATTCTCATTTTGTTTCAACGCATTTCCAGGTACACATCCTGTAATCTCAAGTTGTGGACATGAAATGAAATACTGATACACTTGTCGACTGGACTGTGCATATATGGACGATTATATTACTGTGGTCAAATAGATATTAATAATATGTAATGTGTTGACGTAGTTTGATTTTGTACTTATACGAATAATAGATATTGAGCTTGTATAATTAGGACTGCTTTAGGTTGGTTTGGACTAGGGACTGTTAAACTAATTCGAGTATTACTTAAGATTGTATGAGTTTTTTTTTGTATTTAGTGGTGTTATCTCAACTTAATGTGAAATGCAAAGTATGTGATTAGGCAGTAGTTTGTTGTTCTGTTAATTCACAAGTACGATCAGATAGAAGTAGCAATTAGCGTTAATTGAATAAAACTGGACTATATAGATTTTCAAGTTTGCATAATGGTGATCTTAGGCTGATAAGGACAATAGTACTAATAAGTTGCTTTTTCCAGTAATTGATAGTCACTTTGAACGATCCTAATTCTTTATAATCACTGGTGTTAGCCATAGCTTAAATAACTGTCAATAGCAAAGGGTTTGAATCATTGTATATAACCTACAATTGCTACTCAATCAATCTCGTTTGGGCTTGGCTCAAAGCCTTGACTGTCCAGGCTGTGAAAGTAAATCAGTGAGCCCGATTTAATTTGATACTGGATATATGAGCTGTTACAGGCCCAAACAGTCCAACTTGCGCATAAGGACACCTGGGCCATTTCGAACCCATTGCTAGAAATGTCTTGCTTCGTTTATTCAGTTATTGGGTTTAGTTGGTTGAAAATGAACTATAAAATTTTGGACCTCTTCCACATGCCAATTAATTAGGGTTATTTTTACTTCTAGAGACAACTCGGGTAGAAAATTATAATTTGCTTTAGGATTGGCCTTTTAAATAATAAAAGAGGGAAGCCCCGCCAAATAAAACACATAAATTGCGGGGCCTTCAACAAATGTATACATTAAAATACTTAGAATTCGGGATGGGCCGTTTAGCGAATTTCACGGCCTTCCCCAATGACAATGATGCGTTAGACACTTTAGACACGCTTTTAATAATTTACTTTCCTAAATACGGATGCACATTTATGTGACCCAAATACAAATCCCAACGAAGTCGAAATGTGTCAAAAATCGCAGGTGCATTTATGTGACGCGGTTCGAGATGTGTTTTCACGACGTTGCAATTCTCTTAAAAAATAATAATAAAAGCGGTTCAAAGTTAAAAAGCACATAGGTTAAAACATGTGCTAAAATCAAATAAATAAGCCAAATATGACAGTTGAGCGACCGTGCTAGAACCACGGAACCTGGGAATGCCTAACACCTTCTCCTGGGTTAACAGAATTCCTTACTCGGATTTCTGGTTCGCAGACTGTTAACAGAGTCATAATTTCCTCGGTTCGGGATTCAACCGGTGACTTGGGACACCATTAATCTCCCAAGCGGCGACTCTGAAATCTTACTAATAAATCCCGTTCCGATTGTCCTTTAAGTGGAAAAACTCCTTTATGCCCTTGAGGGTGTAGGAAAAAGGAGGTGTGACAATATGCATATATGCATATCATTCTTAAATAACATGTATATATATCTTGTTTGGCACCCTAAGATTCAAAGCTTAGACAGCTACATTGATCGATATGGGGGGCACAACTCGACTTCTAGTATGCTGTTTGAGTTCGATTCCCACTCTAGAATTGATTAAATTTTTATTCGATGACGATACCCCCACTAATTTTAAATCTTGGGTCCACCGGTGCACCCACCCGTTTCCTCAAGAAAAGAAGTGCAATAGTTCAAAAGAGACTTTTGTCATTTAAACGAAAAGATCAGTATAAC
Organism: Nicotiana attenuata; assembly: GCF_001879085.1. Classification (NCBI taxonomy): domain Eukaryota; kingdom Viridiplantae; phylum Streptophyta; class Magnoliopsida; order Solanales; family Solanaceae; genus Nicotiana; species Nicotiana attenuata. The sequence goes on from NW_017670681.1 coordinate 74,506, forward strand.
TTAATATTAATAGCCATCTAGCATAGCAGGAGACAAGCAGAGTTCATAGTTACTTAATCTTTTTAATCAGATAGAAGTCACTAAACTATTTTCTTTAGAGAAAAGGTTATTCAACTTTATCTAACTATAACAAAGTCATTAAACTAATTTTTGTAACAAAAAAATCACTTAATTTTTCGAAGTGTCATAGATAAAGAATTTAATAAAGGGATTTTAATACATTTTGAAGTCTTACAAATAGGGTAAGAAAGCCTCCTATTTATAGGAAAAAAATAGTTTGGGCTCCAAATAATTAGCTTGGTCTCCAAATAACTAGATCTTTCTGAGAACTTTTAGAAGCTTAGTATTTTGGCTATTTAAATTTTTACCTTGTTGTTGAGATATTTGATTCTCTTACTTGTAATCTCCTTCCCTATTTACCTTCTTCTATCCCTTATGTTAATAATAAAATAAAATATAAAAAACTAAATTGGTCCCAAAACAAGCACCAACACGATATTCCCTTTTGCTTGTTAAAATTTTTACAATTGGAAAAATCAATAATGGATCTAACAGAAATTACCAGTTAACAAATAAGAAATGCAAGAAAATTAACCTATTAATCTTGAGGCTTTTAATCATGCCAGCTTTGGTAGGAATAGAATACAGTTTCACAGCCACTTCCTCGAAAAAATTAAAGTGAAAGTTAATTGGACTCGACCAAGGTTTAAGTATTAGATAGGTTTAATTTCAATCACTTTCTCATTTGTAAAATATATTTTACAAGATATTAAGTTTATATGTATAGAAATCTAAAATTGATCTAACATGATATTTAAACATAAATGTTATGATCTGATGCGAGATAGTCTCTTACTTACCATCCATAAATACGAATTCATTTCTCTATGGAATGTACTCACAACCGCACTTATATTTTCTTTACAAGCCTAAAGTTAATTGAACAATAGAGGGAGTTATGGTAGATTATTGAGATATTTGAAGATGTTAGAATCTAAAACCAGTACAAAACATGCCCGAAGATGGCAACTTTTAAAAATTTGGCCATCTACAACAACCAATACTCAGGCGGCCATTTTTAAAATACATCAGTAAAAGACTATTATATATAAACCTAATAATAGCAGGAAAATTGACACCTATAACAATACATGATATTCGGCTGAAAGTATGAATATTTATATGCATATTGCCTCGCATTTTACTCATGTTTCGTAATTTTTGGATATGTAAAATAATAATTTATTCTAATTCATGGTATTTTTATGTATATGAATCATCTGGAGGCAATATGGGGCTAAGGTGCGTGATTTGAAGAAAAAAGGGGACGGAATGGAAAAAATTGCCACAAAGTAGCGCCCAGGCTAGCGTGGGATGTTACCTGTGGCGTAGAAATCCGATCATAAAATTTCCCAGCGCTAGGGTTAGCGCCACACACTACTTTAGGCGCTTGTGACGGGAACTTGTCCTATTTCGCCCGGGACTTGGTTATTTCGATCCAAGATGCCCCCAACTCGTATAAAAGCAAATCTAAACCTATTTTGGAGGGGGAGACGCCACTTTGAGAGAAAAACACAAGTGACCACTCGGGAGCACGGAATTCATCAATTCTTCCTCATTCATCTAGTATTCATAGCTTTTATGCTTAAAAACAATATTTTGATTATTGTTAAGAACATGGGTGGCTAAAAACCTCACTATTCTGGGATTATGGGTCGTTCTTGACTATTGTAATTTGACGGTTAATTATTTTTCTTGATTTTATCATATTAAATTGTTTATTCAATCTTGCACTTTATTATTCTATTGCATAGCTAACAATAAAGCACTATCTATAAATTTATAGTTGAACTCAAAAGTGTGAACTATAGATTGCATATGAGATTGGATAGAGTGAGTTCTTAAATTCGTGCATAGGAGAATAGATTCGCGATTCTAGTTGCCTTACTTGGTTATTATTGCAGGAAATACACATGCATTCTTGTCAAGTTTGATTCTATAGACATATAGTCTTAGGTTGGCTTGAATAGGCGAGCGAAGCATCGAAAGAACTTCGCGAGCATAATAAACCCTGCTAATCAACATATTAGATAAGTCAAGTGATTACATCAACCGGAAAAATGAAATAGGAGAGACGTGAATCCCATAACCCTAGGATATCCCTATCTCGTTGAATTCTTTCTAAGTGTTTGTTTGCTTTACTTGCGATCTTATTTTCTTTCTTGCTTATTAGTTCGTCGTAATTTAGTTACAAAAATCACAATCATCTTCTTCACTCTCACTTGAGAATTAAATTTATAAATAGCTTGGATTGGACGATATTTAATCATAAATTCTCGTGGGAACGATACTTTCTTATCACTTTATTACTTGTCGACCGTGTATACTTGCGTGTGCTTTTGGACCCAACAAGTTTTTGGTACCGTTACCGGGGATATAGAAATTAGCTACTTGTCTGAAAGAATTATTTATTTATTTTTGTTTGAGATTTGTTTTGTTTTGTTGTTCTGACTTTACAAGTGTTTACATTGAATGCTAAGAAGAAGTAACCGTCTGAACATTCTTCCGCCTTTTGATCCTGAACCCGAAAGACTATTCCACAGGTTAAGGAGGGAGGTGGAAGCAAGAGCAGAAGTTGCAGAGTTGGGCATCGTAGTCCAACCACAGCCAATCAAGATGGCAGAGAATGAAGAGCGACCAGTGATAGAGGTCGCAAGGCCTAATCTTGCTAATATAATCAGGCTATCACGAAGCCTGACATCACGGGTCACTTTCAGCTCAAACAGTACATGGTACAACTGATGCAGTTGTAGACATGTGATTTTTGACCCTTCCCAAGATTTTTTACATTTTAACATGTAAATCTCTAGTTTAGGCCTAAAATCGCTATTTCGATTAATTTTGACTCTTTTACTTTATTTCGTCACAAAAAATAAAAATTACAAAAAAAATATATTTTAGTTTATGTATCTTTCATAAATTTAAATAAAAAATATATATACAAAAATAGTACCTTATTTTTATATAATCTTGAAAACATAAAAATAGTTTCATATTTTAGTTAATTAAGATTAGTTTTATATTTTTATATTATAAATTGTATATTTAGAAGGAAGAGTTAGTTTTGGGTTGGTTGATCCCATTTTAATCTTGTAGTCCATTTTTTTTAGTCTTTGGCCCAATTTTAAGGCCCAAAAATATCAAACCCATACCCCCATTAACTTAAAAACCTTTCTATATAACCAAAAATAGTCTAAAAAATAACCTAGACCCTAGGAGTGGAATCCGCCGCTGGACACCAAATACAGACCCCCCATCGGATTGATCTTCTTCTTCACTTGGATGAACCAAGACGTGAACCAGCCGCAGAACCCATAAACGATCACCCCATATCCTCCATTAACCTAGACATCATCCATCTTCCCCTTAATCGCCGCTTCTGATTCTCACTTTCAGGGCCGACGTAGACCTCCTAACACACACAGCACACAACCTAAGCCTTGAACCCTAGAGAACGCCCAACACCCTTTTCCTCTAGCAGTAGCGTCACACCAACAAGAGCAGCGATCCCAACTCCTTCCTCTCAGATCTAGACAACCCCAGCCCTTCACCAAACAACCAGCGACCACCGACTATTATCTTCAGTCCGAAACGAGAGCCACGACGGTGAGGAAAAATTTCTGCTTTCCCTTCTCGTTCTTTGGTTGTCGTCGGAAAAAAAAGAAAAAAAAAGAACAGAGTGAGAGATTGATGGAGGAACGGATGCTCCGACTGAGTAATGGGGGTAGCGAGGCTGTCCGGTCAGAGCTCATGAGATTTCCGGCTTAGATTTTATTCGCGGTCCTGTTCGTTCCGTCGATTAGCATTTTCAGATTGTAAGTCATTTAAATTTCAGATTAATAGAGGTTTATCTTTTCTTCTCCCTCTGTTTCATGTGTTATTCTTATGTGATTGGTTCCGTAAAGAATTGGATTTCGTGGTCGTTTACTTTGTATTCGTCACTGCACCACACCTCAGTTTTCATTTGTAATTTCTTTTATTTGTTCGTTGATCTGGTTTGTTAGTGCCCGTTTGGTTATAACGCCGAATCCGGTCCTGGCTTTAAATCATTGGCTTAAAGTAATGTTAGTAGAGGATTTGAAGTTAGGCGTGGTTGGTTTAATGTCAGATTTGAAGCTTGATTAATAATGGGTAAGAATTTGAGCTTAAGAATGTTTATGTTATTCTTGTTTTCGTTCTCTTTCTAGTTACTTGGATCCAGAAATAAGAATGCTGAGGAATAACTATATCTAGTCAATTTGATGAGAATTTGGTCAGTTACTTCAATTATGGAAAGCAGACGAATCCTATTCCCTAAGCTCTTTTTGGATTTTAGTTATGATATTGATATTGGGGCTCCTTAACATGATTTGCTTGATGAGTTCTTCTTCCTGTTTAACCAAGTTTGTAAATTCTTCTTTAGTGATTCTTGTCAGCTCTCATTTTCAAGTTAGTGGCCACTTTATCTTTCCAAAATGAATAGGGGAAAGCAGTTGAATGACATTTTTTGAAGCTCATTTTTGTGCTTAACTTCGTGAAAAGTTCCACAGATTATATGCTTCTCCATAACAATTTCCAGAAAGACCTTTACAATTAGTCATAGTCAACCAATTATGTATCGCGCCCCTTTTTTCCTCGGCGAAAATCGGGTTTACGACATTTGGAGGGACAACTCATTCCTTTTGGGAATTGGATTTTGCATTTGAAGAGTCGCCACCTAATGATTGGGGTGCATTAGGACACCAAAAGAGTTCGATTTGAATAACCAGAGATAGGGTAAGGGCTTGAAATTATTCTAAGGGGAAGGTGTTAGGCACCCCTTAGAATCCACTAGTGTGGTTCCCGGTCAGACAATTATTGTGAATTGAGGTGCAATTAGTATATAGGCAGATAAGGCTAAAATAAGAGGGGATTTCAACACATAATGGTTTGAAAGTAAGCAAAGTTTGAAAGAACAATTAGAAAGGCTAATTTTTTAAATAAGGAAATAAAATACTGAAAGAAAAGAAATGAAGAATAAAGAAAGGGGGGGGGGTCCCTAGGTTTATTAAAGATATGGATCACCCCACACAATGTCCGGTAATCACTCCTCAATGAGGGGCTACACGTGACATTATCGCGTGGTCATCATATCCATATCTACCCTTCCCACCCCGTTAAGGTATTTAAAGCGCAGATTGGTCTCGATTACTTATTGCATGCTATTACCCGTCCCACTCCTATCAGTCTCGGGGGCACTTAGGACTACTAACCCTAAAAAGGGAGGGACATTAAGCTTATTTGATGTTTCAAAGGTAAAAACTCTAAGGCGACACACAAAACACATATTGCATATTTTGGGGGGAAGCATATAAACAAACAAAGGCTCCTATATACCTCCTTAAACAAAGAAAGCAAATAATTAGCATGACTTGCACATACTTTTTAGGTTTGATTAAAAATACCAAAGACGAGGGAGTTTAAATATTGAGGCAGATTGGTTCATTACATAACTCAGATAAGAAGTCCGAATCAGGCCTGCCTGCTGGTTGTAATGATTAATAGAAACAGATTAAGTTCACAGTTATTACTCTAAGGCTTGCCTAAGTGTTTAGACAGAATCTTATAGGCATGATATCTACTGATTTTAGAAGGTGATGAGATAGTGAGGCTCGAAATGAATTGTTTAAAGTCCTATATACATACCGTTGAACTTGTTAAGCGAGGGACTTAGATCATTAAAAGAGATATAGAACGTACAAAAATTAAATAAGTTGGTTACAGGTTCTGCAGGTGATAGCATCTACTATTACTGATTTTATATCTATCATTGAATGTGAATGAAAACTGATCAAAATTGCTCGAGGATCCCTATAGGCATGATTTCTATGCATTACTGAAATCTTATAGACGTGGTATCTAATTGCAGAAACCTTATAGACATGGTATCTAAATGCAGAAACTCGCGTTAAACCTTATAGACATGGTATCTAAATGCAGTTTGAATTATGCAGAATTAAAATATTCCTATAGGCATGGCTTCTAGGTGAAGTTTGAATATGCAGAAGTTAAAACACCCTATAGGCATGATTTCTAGGTGAAGTTTGAATATGCAGAAATTAAAACACCCTATCTGCATGGTTTCTAGGTGAAGTTTGAATATGCAGAAATTAAAACACCCTAGTAGGCATGGTTTCTATGTCGAAGTTTGAATATGCAGAGTAAAACAACCTA
>NW_017670681.1:83667-91395 GCF_001879085.1 Nicotiana attenuata
CTAATTTTTATAGACATAAACGTAATTAAATCTAAAAGAGGCTAATATTGCAATTATATGCAATTTAACCTTAAAAATACTAAATAAATTTGTAAAATTATGCAAAAATTATCTTAGCAATATTTTAGTATAAATATGAGAGTCCAATAAATGAATCACTAAAAATGATAATTTTGGCAATAAATTGATTTTAAAAATCTTTAAAAATTAAGGAAAGATAATAAAATATTTGGACATACCTATATATGCATGCATATGCTATTTTGAAAGTATTTTGCATTTTAAAAATATTCAGGGAAAAATTGGGTAACAACATTATGAATACGTTAATAAACATTCTTAGTTTGCTTTAGGCACGTAATTAAATCACCACAACTACGGATACGATTCTCGTGGCGTAGTTGTGTTACTTAATTTCGAATTAGTTTTAAATATGAACATCCGTAGTTAAATGCTTTTTCCCTTTAATAAAATTGAGGTGTGCCATCCAATCACCTAGTTTATCGCCCTCACATCAATATCCTAACTAATGTAGGAAAATGCCTTGAACTCTCGTAATTTGCTTTAGGCGCGTTAGTTAAATAAATTTTCATAGCTACGGGTATGATTCCAGTGATGTGGTCGTGACATTTAATTTCTAAAATTCGGGGGTACATTTATGTTACCCGGCTATAATTTAATCTTGTTAATTAAAATAAACATGTTGTGGATCGTGGGTACGGTTCCCGTGACATGATTCGCAATGTGTAATCAAATAATTAGTTGTATAATAATTGAATTATTAAAAGAGGCTAAAAAGTTAAAAGGGCACGTAGGTTTAAAATGTGTAATTAAATCAGATAATTGAGCCAATAATAATAGTTGAGCGACCGTGCTAGAACCACGAAACCTGGGAATGCCTAACACCTTCTCCCGGGTTAACAGAATTCCTTACCCGGATTTCTGTGTTTCGCGGACCATAATTAGAGTCAAACTTCCTCGATTCGAGATTTTCAACCGGTGACTTGGGATACCATAAAATATCCCAAGTGGCGACTCTGAATTTGATATAAATAATTCCGTTTCGATTGTCACTTAAATTGGAAAAAACTCCCTTATACCCCTCCGGGGGTGTGAAAAAGGAGGTGTGATAGCTCTGGCGACTCTGCTGGGGAAAAGAACCCAAAACTTCTGGTTCAGGGTTCAAGAATTCGAGCTTAGAATAATTGTTATATTTGGCTTTATTTATTATCTGGTTATATTACATGTTTCGGCCTAATGTGCTAAATATTGCTTTTTACCGCTTTGATATTATCTGAACTGTATATAAACTGCTATGAAACCCTCTCTTCTATCTTCTGAGGAGTGCACGCAGGTGTGACTTCTTTCTGTTAGTGTTATATCCCAATTTAGAACGAGGTTCGAACAAGTTGCAAAGCCGGATGATCTTTTGGTTATCGGTACGCTGCCCCCCCTTGGCTCGAGTTGTCCGCTCGGGTAAGCCAAGTCTAGAACAATACACCCAGGTTTTAAACTTAGAACAACACAGCCTCATGCCGGATCCCTAGTAGGAACGTTTGTTTGCATCATGTGCATTTGACCTTGGGGACTCAACACAGGGGTTGGGTCCGTCCAGGACAGGTGTACCCCAAAAATAAAAGACCATCCTTATGCATCCTATGTGCTACATTTTGCAATTTCTAGGGTAAAAGGATCATTTGGCAGACCAATGAGGTTTGAGGATAAATGAGGAAAAAAGGGTGAAGTGTAATAAAACAAGTGGGGCCCAGTTATGTTTTCTTCCACATTTTTTTTTTTAAAAAAAAAGAGAACAAAAAAACATGAAAAATCCAAAAAGATTTTGCACTTTCCCATCATTTTTTTTTAAAAAATAATCAAAAAAAGAGGAAAAAGAAAATCCAAAAAGAGTTTACATGTTTCATCACTTTTCAAAAAAGACAAAAAAATACATTTTCTTTAAATTATTTGTTAATTTTATTTCTTGCTCGTATCCAATCTGCCCGAACTACACGAACCTGATTCTCGTCTCTCGAGGCGGGATACGTAGGCAACCCACATAGGGTCCGGTCTTCCTTAGGTAATCAAAAATTGAAATCCAAAAATATTTTTATCTTTTCCATTTCTTTTATTCGAAATCTTTCTTCAGGATATCAAATGAAAATTCAAAATATTTTTCTTTGGTCTATTCTTTAGATTTCCTTCCTAAAAAAAAAGAAAAAAGATCAAAAAATATTTTTCTCTTGTAGGGTTTTTTTTTCCTTAATAATTTTCCATAGAGTATTTGTTTCAAAAAGAAAAAAGAAAAACTATATGCTCGTTAAGCTTGAGTTTAGAATAGGTTATAGAACATTAAGTCTAGAAAATTCAAAAAAAGAAAAGAATTTGCTTCTCTTATTTCTCTTTTCTCATCAGAGTAGTCATTAAGGTAAAAAAGAAAAAAAAGAAAAAAAGAGAACGTTAGTTTTTTTTTTCTTTATTCCTGATCTTTCCGAACTACGCAAAGATCCGATTCATGCGGCGTCATGATACGTAGGCAACCTACATAGGGTTCGATCGAATCATTTTTTATTTATTAAAAGAAAAAGAAAAAAAAGAAAAAGAAAAAAAAGAGATGAAATTATGGGATGTGAGAAATGAGAGGAAGGAAAAGAGTGATAACTAGAAAAAAAAGAAAAAAAAGAGGAAGAAAAATGAGCAAGCTAAGAAGTGCTAGAAAAGAAAGAAAAGAGAAATTTGAAATGAACAAAATTGGGATGATGCCAAGTGACCTGGTGACCCTCGAAGTCATTCTAGAACCGTTAATTGTTGCTAGGTGCATTGCACGCAATGTGATATTTTTAGCTGTTAAATGCCCTAATGCTAATGGATGACCCCATTTTGTTCCTTTTGTTATCTTCACTGAGCAGAAGGGTGGTTGGTTTGTGGTTCTTAAGTAACTCGTCCATACAACACAAGGTCAAAGAGCAAGGTAGCCATGACTAGCAAAGACTTGGACACAGGGGTTATTGATCCGTCTAAGGGAATTGTTGAATCAGAATCTGAGTTGAAAGAAGAGGTCTTAAGGTTGAAAGGACAGATGGCCGAAATATACCAATCCTGGATTAGTGGGCGTCCTCCACCATCAGTTCTCACTAACTACACTGAAAGCCTTGTCACCCTTCCGTCACTGTCACAAGTCCAGGATATCTCCCCACAACCTTTTCACACTCCACCCTCCAGAACCACCTCATATCCCGCTCGTTTGACTACTCATATTTTCGAAGCTCATCCACCTGCTACCTTTCCTCGATCCTCTAGCGAGACTCTATTCAAAATCCCCGATGCCCAATACTATGCTCCAGAATCGACTTTCAAGGTCTCGGGTCCATACTCTTACGCTCCTCATTCTGAGCCTCCCGGTGAGACTGCAAAGCCTGCTAAGACAGTGGAGCAAGATGAGATATCCAAAAAGCTGAAAGGGTTTAAGATGCCAAAGTTTAATTTGTATGATGGGCGTGGAGATCCAGTAGCCCATCTGAGGGGTTATTACAGTGAAATGAGAAGTGCTGGCGGTAAAGATGAGTTGCTGATGGTGTATTTCAATGAGCCTGACTGGGACAGCTTTGGAATGGCATACTCGTCAAAATGTCGGTAAGTGGCATACATGTGATGACATGGCTCAAGATTTTGTGCGACACTTTCAGTTCAATATAGATATTGTCCCAGACCGCTCCTCCCCATCTCAGATGGAAAAGAAACCCAAGAAAAGTTTTAGGAAATTTTGGTTCAGATGGAACGAACAAGTTGCTCGGGACAGTCCTCCCATTGATAGAAAAAATGCCGCTGAGCCCCGCTAACGACAGGATCCAGTGCGCATTCCTGCTAAATGCTTTCAGCCTCAATACCGACCCCATGAATATCCCCGAGCTCCACATAATCCACCCCAGTATTATCCTCAGAACAACGTCCGGCCATTTGTCCAACCATTGGGTCATTCCTCATGGCGAGCGCCAGCACCGCATAATGCACTTTTGCCTTCACAGCATTTTCGAGCATTCAACAACCCTAGGAAACTGGGGCATGGAGGGAAACAAAGGCAAAGAAATAGTTTCAAGCCAATCGGAGAATCCTATACAAGCCTATTTGAAAAGTTAAAACACTCCGGCCTGATTGAGTCGCTCCTCGGCTATACTCCAAACCGATATGCAAAAGGTTTTGATCCTACTGTACAGTGCATGTACCACTCCATTGTCCAAGGGCATAGCATTGAAGATTGTCATGCTTTGAAAAGGGAAATAGAAAGAATGATTCAAGAAGGGATAGTTGTGATCCAGAACAGTGACACCCAGCATATCGCGCATAATCCTTTACTTGCACATGATGATGCAAAGTTTGTGGGATGTTGTGTGGTGACAGGGAGCATGAGAATTCTCTTGGGAACTTGCTGACTTGACTGATGTTAATAATATTGAAATTGGTAACATTGATGTGGAACTCAATGGCTAAGATGCCAAGCTTGGTAATTGGAAAGATGCTCCTTTCTTGGCTAGCCAGGGAGGATTCTTGGTGGTTCATTTTGTTGTCATTTCTGTTGTCCGGGTTATTTCAGGTTTGTAATCCGGATATTGTCTTGTGACTCAAAATCCTCTATCCTTTTATTTTGCTTAGTTTGTTTAGTCGTAGTATCTCGTTTAGTGTTGTTTAGGTTTATTCCAGGGTTGTAAACCCAGTTTAGTTTGCTTGTTTTGTTGTTCGAACCGTTTCACCGTCTGTCTAATGCAATTTTCTGTCTTCTGTTATTTCCAGTCATTTTTTTTAGTGCTCTTCTCCTTTTTTATAGTTCTTTTCATGCTGGCTCTAGTGACATGACATGCACGCATAATTCTATGCCTGGTCTTAAAAGTTAGTTTAATCATGAAGCAATGAAACAATTTTGAAGATGATAGGGACACCTGAGGGAAATAAGTACAGATTTGGACATTTTGAGATCATTTGAAGCCCGAACTATGTGAAACTGGGGCAAATAGTTTGGAAAGTTAATGGGACGACAAGAATTTGTTACAAGAGAGTGCGTCCAACAATTTGAAGCGAGCAGTTTCGAGTTCAAGTGCACCTCAAGTAACAAGATAAAGCCTAGTGAGTTTGCTGTGAACTGACGGAGGGTATCCATTGTGAGGAAGAAATTACCCAATGAAAGTTCTATACTTGACAAGGCACTAAAAAAAGTGGAAAGCATATCAGTGATATCAATGTCAAAGTTGTAAAAGAGATGTTGTGTGCGCTCTTCCTTTTTCATTTCAAGTTGCATGTGTTGTACTTGGCATTTTCAGGGATTGGGAGGCCTTCTTTCAGCTACCCAAACACTTATACCATTCGAATACCCTTTTGAGCCTGTACTGATTTCTTTGACCTCCCCTCTTTTGGAATCAAGGTAGAGTCATACGAAGAAAAAAAAAAAGTTCATGTCCCCATAGGTTTATTTTAGAAAGTTCATTCCAAAAGGAAAATTCAAAAAAAAAGAGAGAAAAATAGAGATAAAGAAAACAAAGGGAAAAATAAAAAAATAAAAAAAGGAAAAAGAAAAAAAAAGAAAAAAGAAAAGGAATAGTAACAAAAAGTAGTCTTGTGAACTACGTTTGACCTGATTCTTGTCACCACAAGATACGTAGGCAGCCTTACGGTTCGGTCATACCAAATAAAATATTTTATAATCCCACGAAGTCGAGAGTGGGAAATTCCAAAAACAAAAAAAGAGAGGGAAAAATAGATTCAAATTCCCCTGTTTTAGAAATTGGGGCAAAGTTTTTAGAATGGATTCCAAAAGTTGTAAATAAATTAACCTCGTTGTCATAGTTACTTTTAGCCTTTATGATATCCTTTCTTTCTAATCCTGTCCAAAAGCCACATTTCAGTCCAAAAAAGACCTCCCGGATAATCTTTGAGAGTGCTGAGTTTAGGCATGCCAAGGGTATATGATGTTTTTACCATGGTTAATGCCTTGTCATCTGCAGAATCCGAGGAAATAAGAAGAAAAGAACAAAATGAGAGAGTCTTATTGGTGAAAACCTTCACAGGCACCATAAGGCGATGGTGAGTTGAGAAAAAGAACAAAACGAGAGAGGCTTGATGGTGAAAACCCTTCGGGAACTACAAGTCGAATAAGGACTGTGAATCAAATTGGATAATCGGAGCACTGAAGCCCAGTTTCACGGTTTAGGGGTACAACAAGAGTTGAACATCAGACTTGCTTGACTGATTAGGCCACTTAATCCAAAGGTGCATGTCATGGTCATTAGGGTTGGTATCCACATCTGATAAGTTTCTACTTTGTAGTTTTCTTGTTAGGAATCATCTCTTTCCATTGTCCTTTACTCTGTTCCTTTTGTCCTGTTTACTTCCTCTTCCTGAGTCTGTTTGGTCAAAACAAGTGAGAAATGACTTCAAAATTTGCCACCAACTTTCCAATTGCACAAAACGGGATCTGGCTAGCACATCAAAGTGGCATAAGTCAGGAAAGAACAGCATGCGCACTGAGTTGGTAACAATCTACATGCTTTGGGATTCATGTGAAATACAAAGGTTTGGTTATGTCAATTCATGAACAATGCAACAGATAGAGGATGTTGGGTGAATGGATCAAAGGTATTTTATGTGATAAGGTTGACAGAGAAGGTGGTTAACCAATGACAAGCAAGGCCTTCCAAGCGGAAATCAAAGTTATCATGGCAAGTGAAGGAGCAATAGACCTCAAGGCCAAGGCTAGTGGGTTAAGTTAGGAAAGAACAACAGGCACACTGAGTGGGTGGCAATTTACGTGCTTTGGGATTCATGTGAAACAAAAAGGTTCAGTATATGTCAATGCATGAGCACAATGCAACAGATGAATGGTATTGCGTTTGAACGGATCAGAGGTATTCTCCGTGATAAGGGTGATAGAGAAAGTGGTCAGTCAATAAACATGCAAGGTCTTTCGAGTTGAAATCGAAGTTATCATGGGAAGTGAAGGAGCAATCGCCCTCAAAGTCAAGGCCACAAACCGACTGTGAGCACGTGATTTTTGCCCTATATGAATTACTCCCACAAATTCAAAACAAAATAATTTTTTCCATTTGTTTACAATTTCGTGGATTTTCGTAGCATTTTGTTATTGTTTGCATTTGTCTGTGCATGTTTATTTTATTTAATTCATGAAAAATACAAAAAATATGTTGCATTTGCATTTAGGACTTAATTTTACATTTGTTAGACTAATTAGCAAATTTGTTTTTTTATAAAAATGAAAAATCACAAAAAATAGTTTATTTTTGCACTTTTTAATTTTAATTTTGAACTTTGGTAGTTTTTCCTTTAATTTGGTTTTAATTAATTATGGTAATTATTAGTTAGAGTTAATTAATTCAATGTGGTAGGGTTAATTTGATTTAGAAATTAGTTTAGGTTTTATTTTAGTTTTTATTTGAAAAGAAATTAAAAAAGAGTTTGAAAATAAAAAGAATTAATTTGAAAAAGAATGAAAAGAAAAAGAATGAAGAAACAGATTTTGGGCCAAATCAGGTGCACTTCTCCAGCCCAATTTAATTTCACCAGTACCCGCTTAACACAGCCCACGACCCATACCCCAACCCGGTCCGTCTCCACACTTAACCAAACGACATCGTTTGAGCCCTCCCCATCTCAACCGTTGGATCAACAAGATCCAACGGACCGGAACTGATTCCCCCCTATATATAACTGTCCTAAATGAGCCTA
>NW_017670681.1:91415-137099 GCF_001879085.1 Nicotiana attenuata
AATCGACCCTCGCCTTTCATCGTCTCTCTTCAGAGACTCACCTCAAGAACCCTAACCGCCGCCTCCAAATGCTCCACCACCATCCACCGGCGCCACCACCTCCAATCACTCCCAAACTAACACCCTGAAACCCCCACGACCCCCTCATACTAAATCCACAACTCTTTTCCCTCGAATCTTCCTTGAACTCCTTGAAATTTAAATCAGAGCATGAACCCTAGAATTCCCAACATTCGAATCTGTGAGTTTGATTGAAGATTTGGGTCGAAGTTAACCTTATTCGTGTGTTTCGTTTGAAAACACACGATTAAGGCTCATTTCGGCCAGAATTAAAGGCCTGAGTTTGATTCCAAGATTTGTCCCCGTTTCCCCTAGGTATTTTCATTTACTTCTTTCATATTTCCTTTTCTTGTTGTTTAGTCTAAGGTTCCAATCTTCACTTTCTCGCCTCATCTCCTCTTCGGTCTCAATTGTTTTCATTATTGTTTTTCTGCTTGCATGCTGTAATTTAATTAAAGTGTTTGGTGTTTTTTTTCTTTGGTTTTTATTTCGTCTTGCCCTGGTTTTCCAATAAGTAAAGAGAAATTCCGGGTTCCCCTGTTGAAAACCCTATGTTGGACTCATTTAAATTCAGGGCTTATGACTTCAATTTGAGTCAGAAAGCCCAAGAGGGAATTCAACTTGGGTTACAGACTCATACCAAATTGAGTCGGGTCATTTTGACCCATATTTGGACTAGTTTAATTATTGGGTCAGCTTGACCCATGAATTTCAGGGTAATTTTCAGGGGTTTAAGGGGTATTTTGGGTAGTGTAGCTTAGGGAATCCTGCATAACAGATTAGGGAAGCTTCTAGGAAGCTGGGGTAGGGACTAATGTGTTAATTTGATTTTTAAACTAAGGGTCTCTAAGCAGAAATGAAAATTGAAAAAGTGCAGAAGTGCAAAACTAAATGCATTCTTACTGCCCTAAAGGCTTGCCTATAAAGGCACCTTTTCTTCATTAACAAGGCAGAGAAGAGAAGATTTTTAGAGATAAAAAGACCCCTAAAAAACTAAAACGGCGGGACTCTGAATTCCTGGCACTTTTCTGGTTGAAAACTACTAAATTGTTGCTAGTTTTGGTTTCCTGATCCTGATTGCTTAGTTAAAATTACTGAAAACTTCCATAGTTGTGCATCTGGGTGGTAAAATGGATTGAACCTAAGTTTAGAAGTCTGATTCAAGTTGTTTGGAGTTGGTTTGAAGTCTGGGTTGGTTTCAGCTGGTTAAGCACTGTTACATTGCTGCTGATACTGCTTTGCTGCTGCTGACCTTTCATAGTTCTTACTTTCTTTGCTTTCCAGGTATGTATACTGAACAGGCCCTTGGCCATTGAATCATACAATTGAAGATTTGGATCAATCTGTTGCCTCATTATCAAATGTCATATGAATACTTGGGCTGAATTTCGGATTTTAATAGTAGTTCTGTTTTGTCCTATTTTTATCCCATTCAGCAAGTTAGAACTTAGTTTTAAATGTATGTAGCATTTATCCTTTGTGTATGATCAAATTCTGCAAAGTTTGTTTTGTGAAATTCAGCTTGTTTACATGGCTATTAAGGCTAGTGTCCAAGTATAGACTGTATAAGGTATTCTGGGAGTATTACACTATATGTGAGTTCCACTTGCTCAGGGATTTAATTTAAAGCTCCTATCCACGTTGATGTTCTGTTAATTAATACTCTGTTAGTGGGCTATAGTCTAGTCTGTTAGCTTTTTATATTGTGTTAACAAGTAACTCTGTTATGTGTGTCCTTTCTCAGCTCATTACTCTGTTAGTGGGCTATAGTCTAGTCTCTTAGCTTTTTATATTGGATTGCTATTTGGGATGAGATTTTTGATTGTTAAACGCTTTGATGGTTTGAGTTTATCAGGAAGCACGTTTTGGTATAGTCCTATGCTAGTTTGAGTAACTCACATCATTTCTAAAGTTGTAGTTCAAAGGAAGACCGCATATCTGATTGTTACTATGGCCTATTCTGGATTTGATGAGGGCAATTGTATAGGAATGTGGGGTAATTAGTAAGTCATTTTAGAAAACAATAGCATATTCTTGGAGTTGGGCCCATCTTCATTATTCATGTTAATTTGCTGAGTGAGAATTCATGTAGTAGTTTAATAACGATTGAGTGTTTAGATGCATGTGTAGTTAGTTAATTTTGGTAAATTATTTTCTGTCCAGACTGTGTGTATATGTTTAAAATAAATGGCGTCAAGAAGAACCTCTATTGGGCCTGTCATTGGCCCAGGCGGGGCAGCCTAGCCAAGTTGTGGGCTAAGTCTCTGTTTATTTGTTGAATGTCGCTTCTTGGGGCCCGGAGGCCCAGCGAGCCTTTAATGGTTCGCCTCTCGTACGTTTGGATGTTTAATGCAAGGAACACGGGCTTGTAGCTAGTAAGGATAATCGGAATATTAGTTTAGAATGGACCCGCATCTCGAACCTTTCTAATTAAGTACTACCTTTAAATTGGACTTGAGGTGAGCCATAAATAAAATTAGATAACCCATGGCCTCCGAGTAATTATTTTTAACCCTTTAGACTTCGAGGTGCGCCACTAGCGAATTTCCATGGCCCTCACAAATTTAAAAATGCGTAGCTTATTTAGGCGCGCTATTTAATAATTTACCTTCCTAAACTCGGGTGCGCATTTATGTGATCCAAATTCAAATCTCAACAACATTAGATAAAATGTGTTGCGGACTGCGGGTGCATTTATGTGACGTGGTTCAAGACGTATTTTAAATGGCATTGCAATCTTTCTTTAAAATAAATAAAAGCGGTTATAAAGTTAAAATTGAACCATAGGTTAAAACATGTAC
This sequence comes from Nicotiana attenuata, assembly GCF_001879085.1. Taxonomy (NCBI): domain Eukaryota; kingdom Viridiplantae; phylum Streptophyta; class Magnoliopsida; order Solanales; family Solanaceae; genus Nicotiana; species Nicotiana attenuata. The sequence goes on from NW_017670681.1 coordinate 94,277, forward strand.
TAAAATCAGATAATAGGCCAATTATAACAGTTGAGCGACCGTGCTAAAACCACGGAACCCGGGAATGCCTAACACCTTCTCCCGGGTTAACAGAATTCCTTACCCGGATTTCTGTGTTCGCGGACTGTAATACAGAGTCAATCCTTTCCTCGATTCGGGATTCTAAACCGGTGACTTGGGACACCATAAATTATCCCAAGTGGTGACTCTGAATAAATAAATAAATTCCGTTTCGGTTGTCACTTTAAGTTGGAAAAAACTCCCTTGTATACCCTCTTGCGGGTGTAGGAAAAAAGGAGGTGTGACACCAACCACCATATTTATAAACTCACAAGTTTTCTTTGTTTGAAACAGGGACGAAAATTGTGTCCAAATTAAAGCTTGGAAGTTTGAATTTTTTTCAAGTGTCGTGCCCAAATTTTGTCAGCACAAAGGTGGTTTGAGAAGGGAAAAGAAAAATTTGTTCGATCTATAGGAACCCTCCACGAGGAAAAGCATGGTTCAGGGGGCAAGGAATTTTGTTCGTTCTGCAGAGATCCTCCAGGAAGAAAGCATGGATCAGGTAAGTTCATTCTCGGCTTTTCAGGACCCTCCTGGATAATGGGATTTAGTTTAAGATTTTCAGGACCCTCCTGGATAATGGGACTTAGTTTTAAGACTTTCATTAGATAATGAGATTTAGCATAAGTTTCACCTTTAGGAAGTTGGATTTAGCTATGAGTTTTCACTCTTAAGACAAGATTTAATTTGAAACTTTTAATAGGATTTAGCTTTTAAATTCTCAGATCTCTTTTGGTAACACGATTCGATTAACACTCACAGATGTGCCCAGATACCAAACTGGGGCAGAAAATTTCTTTTGTTTTGTCTGTTTTGTTGTAATCAGGCGTCCATCTGGAGAGCAAGGAAAAATGGTGCAAGTTTCTAGGGAAAACAGTTCCAAGTAGCAAGAGAAGATGGTCCGAGTGTCTACAATCTGGAGCCCACCTGGAAAACAAAGGAAAAACAATTCAAGTTTCAGAGGAAAGGAAGACAATTCAAATGTTGGTAATCAGGCGCCCACTGGAGAATAAAGGGAAAGAAGCAATGTTCAAAAGAAGACGGTTCAAGTTCAGCAATCAGGCGCCCACCTGGAAAACAAAGGGAAACCAATTCAAGTTTTAGAGGGAAGGAATACAATTCAAATGTTTCTAATCAGGCGCCCACCTGGAGAACAAAGGGAAAGCAGCAATGTTCAAAGGAAGACGGTTCAAGTTCAGCAATCAGGCGCCCACCTGGAAAACAAAGGGAAAAAAATTCAAGTTTCAGAGGGAAGGAATACAATTCAAATGTTGGTAACCAGGTGCCCACCTGGAACAAGGGAAGACAGTTCAAGTTCCGAAGGAAGATGGCACAAGTTCAAAGGAAAGCGGGTCAGCTCAGCAATCAGGCGCCCACCTGGAGAGCAAGGGAACACAGTTAAAGTTTTGGAAATCAGGCGTCCACCTGGAAAGCAAGGGAATACAGTTGAAGTTTTGGCAATCAGGCGCCCACCTGGAGAGCAAGGGAATACAGTTGAAGTTTTGGCAATCAGTCACCCACCTAGAGAGCAAGGGAATACAGTTCAAGTTTTGGCAATCAGGCGCCCACCTGGAGAACAAGGAAATCAGTTCAAATTTCAAAGGAAGATAGCACAGGTTTCAAGGGAAAACAGGTCAAGTTTCGAGGAAAAGCAGTTCAAGTTTTGGCAATCAGGCCCCCACCTGGAGAACAAGGAAGGCAGTTCAATGTTTAAGGAAAACCAGTTCAAGGTCAGCAATTAGAAGCCTACATGGAGAACAAGGGAAGGCAGTCCAAGTTTCGAATGGAGACAGTTCGAGTATTGGCAATCAGGCGCCTACCTAGAGAATAAGGGAATTCACTTCAGAATGCAATTCAAGTCAGCAACAAAAGAAGCTCGCGGCAAGAATGCGAGTCAACAGTCCGAGATGATCAACGGAAATTAGTCACAATCAAGAATAAAAAAAAAAGAAAGGCAAGAAGTGAATCCAAATGCAGAAGTTGATAAATATGCGAGCTGCTAAAGACATGACTGAAGTCACAAGCATTGTATGTCCGATTTTGATTCGGAAAGCTGAAGAAGAATGAACTAGCACCTGTAACTAGCAAGCGTCAAGGTTCAAATCCAAAGTCTGCATGAAGAACCATTCAAGACTCAAGATCAAGCTTCAGAAGACTTATAGATAGGAATCTTGTAACTCATAGTTGACAGACTTAGTTAGTCTTTTTCGTCTTTTTGATTTTGATGTAATAATAGGACCGCGGACCGGAACCTCGACGGAACGGCACCTCGACCGGCTCTCCACCTCGGTATACTCCGTCATCTCACTCACTTCTAAACTACACGTGGCCTGATTCCTTTATAGCCAAGGAGATGTAGGCAGCTCAGATACCAGGGCTCGGTCACATTCTCCTTTCTTTTAGTTTTTGGTCTCCCTAAATAAGGGTCGGGTAAAAAAACCTGTCTAGTCGTTCTTTGTTTGAAAATACTTTGTATTTCCTATCAAAGAGGGGCAGCTGTAGACATGTGATTTTTTGACCCCCCCCCCCCCCCCCCCCCAAGATTTTTTTATATTTTAACATGTAAATATCTAGTTTAGGCCTAAAAACGTTATTTCGATTAATTTTGACTCTTTTACTTTATTTCGTCACAAAAAATGAAAATTACAAAAAAAAAATTAGTTTATGTATCTTTCATAAATTTAAGTAAAAAAATATATACAAAAATAGTACCTTATTTTTATTTTTATATAATCTTGAAAACACAAAAATAGTTTCATATTTTAATTAATTAAGATTAGTTCTATATTTTTATATTATAAATTATATATTTAGAAGGAAGAGTTAGTTTTGGGTTGGTTGATCCCATTTTAATCTTGTAGTCCATTTTTTTTAGTCTTTGGCCTAATTTTAAGGCCCAATAATACCAAACCATACCCCCTTAACCTAAAAACCTTTCTATATAACCAAAACTAGTCTAAAAAATAACCTAGACCCTAGGAGTGGAATCCGCTGTTGGACACCAAATACAGACCCCCCATCGGATTGATCTTCTTCTTCACTTGGATGAACCAAGACCTGAACCAGCCGCAGAACCCATAAACGATCACCCCATCTCCCCAATTAACCTAGATATCATCCATCTTCCCCACATCGCCGCTTCTGATTCTCACTTTCAGGGCCGACATAGACCTCCTAACACACACAACACACAACCTAAGCCTTGAACCCTAGAGAACGCCCAATACCCTTTTCTTCTAGCAGTAGCGTCACACCAACAAGAGCAGCGATCCCAACTCCTTCCTTTCAGATCCAGACAACCCCAGCCCTTCACCAAACAACCAACGACCACGGACTATTATCTTCAGTCCAAAACGAGAGCCACGACGGTAAGGAAAAATTTCTGCTTTCCCTTCTCGTTCTTTGATTGTCGCCGGAAAAAAAAAAGAAAAAAAAAGAACAGAGTGAGAGATTGATAGAGGAACGGACGCTCCGATATGAGTAACGGGGGTAGCGAGGCAGTCCGGTCAGAGCTCATGAGATTTCCGGCGAGATTTTTCGGCTTAGATTTTGTTCGCGATCCTGTTCGTTCCGCCGATTAGCATTTTCATATTGTAAGTCATTTAAATTTCAGATTAATAGAGGTTTATCTTTTCTTCTCCCTCTGTTTCATGTGTTATTTTTATGTGATTGGTTCCGTAAAGAATTAGATTTCGTGGTCGTTTACTTTGTGTTCGTCACTGCACCACACCTCAGTTTTCATTTGTAATTTCTTTTATTTGTTCGTTGATCTGGTTTGTTAGTGCTCGTTTGGTTATAACGCCGAATTCGGTCCTGGCTTTAAATCATTGGCTTAAAGTAATGTTAGTAGAGGATTTGAAGTTAGGCGTGGTTGATTTAATGTCAGATTTGAAGCTTGATTAATAATGGGTAAGAATTTGAGCTTAAGAATGTTTATGTTATTCTTGTTTTCGTTCTCTTTCTAGTTACTTGGATCCAGAAATAAGAATGCTGAGGAATAACTATATCTGGTCAATTTGATGAGAATTTGGTCAGTTACTTCAATTATAGAAAGCAGACGAATCCTATTCCCTAAGCTCTATTTGGATTTTAGTTATGATATTGATATTGGGGCTCCTTAACATGATTTGCTTGATGAGTTCTTCTGTCCTGTTTAACCAAGTTTGTAAATTCTTCTTTAGTGATTCTTGTCAGCTCTCATTTTCAAGTTAGTGGCCACTTTATCTTTCCAAAATGAATAGGGGAAAGCAGTTGAATGACATTTTTTGAAGCTCATTTTTGTGCTTATCTTCGTGAAAAGTTCCACAGATTATATGCTTTTCCATAACAATTTCCATAAATACCTTTACATTAGTCATAGTCAACCAATTATGAATACGTTAATAAACATTCTTAGTTTGCTTTAGGCACGTAATTAAACCACCACAACTACGGGTACGGTTCCCGTGGCGTAGTTGTGTTACTTAATTTCGAATCAGTTTTAAATATGAACATCCGTAGTTAAATGCTTTTTCCCTTTAATAAAATTGAGGTATGCCATCCAATCACCTAGTCTATGGCCCTCACATCAATATCCTAACTAATGTAGGAAAATGCCTTGAACTCTCGTAGTTTGTTTTAGGCGTGTTAATTAAATAAATTGTCATAGCTACGGGTACGATTCCCGTGACGTGGTCGTGACACTTAATTTCTAAAATCCAGGGGTACATTTATGTGACCCGACCATAATTTAATCTTGTTAATTAAAATAAACATGTTGTGGATCGTGGGTACGGTTCCGTGACATGATTCACAATGTGTAATCAAATAATTAGTTGTATAATAATTGGATTATTAAAAACGAATAAAAAGTTAAAAGGGCACGTAGGTTTAAAATGTGTAATTAAATCATATAATTGAGCCCATAATAATGATTGAGCGACCGTGCTAGAACCACGAAACCTGGGAATGCCTAACACCTTCTCCCGGGTTAACAGAATTCCTTACCGAGATTTCTGTGTTTTACGGATCATAATTAGAGTTAAACTTCCTCGATTCGGGATTTTCAAACGGGTGACTTGGGACACCATAAAATATCCCAAGTGGCGACTTTGATTTTGATATAAATAATCCCGTTTCGATTGTCACTTAAATTGGAAAAAACTCCCTTATACCCCACCGGGGGTGTAAAAAAGGAGGTGTGACAGCAGTCCACAGGGTAGTATGTGGGTCTATCTTATGAAGATCCGCATTGTTTCCCTTTTCACTGCTGGGTGAAGCTAAGGAATGGTTAAAGAAAGATCTCGTGAACTCAATCCATACTTGGGATAATCTAGCACGAAAATTCTTAATCAAGTTTTTTCCCACAAAGAAAACAAAGTCGTCGAGAAGCCAGATTCTTGGATTTCAACAACGTGGTGAGACTCTTTGTCAAGCTTGGGAAATTACTCAGCGACTGCCACATCATTGTCAGACTGATGAGGTGTTGAGACATACCTTTGGGGATGGGTAGGACAAGACCTCCAAATTAAATCTAGATTCAGCTTGTGGAGGAAGTTGCATGCAAAAGCTACACAGTGAGATTCAGACATTGCTGAACAGTTTCACTGCAAATGACCATAATTGGCAGGGTGAGGGTGAACCAAAAAGGATGATAAAACAGAAAGCATCAAGTACACTCGAACTGGATGAGGTGTTAGCCATGCGAGCACAAATTTCTAAGCTAACCAACCAAGTGGCTAAGATGACAATAGGTCAAGGGCATCAAATGCAGCAGGTTCAGAGGATTGCCATATGTTGTTGAGATTTGTGGAGATAGCCATATGAGTGACCAATGTCCGGTGAATCCTGAATCTGTTTATTATATGGGCCAGCAAGGTAGAGGTCCAATGAACCAGAATAATCAATATGGGAACACCTATAATCCCAACTGGAGGAATCACCCAAATTTCTCATACGGTGGGAATCAGACCACTCAGAATCAATACAGGCCTCAAGGGAACTATAATCAGCCTCAAAAGCCACCTTAATAGGTAGAATAAAGCACTAATGATAAGTTAAAAAAGCTGTTGATTGACAACCAGCAACTTCGAACAGATAATCAATAATTGAGGATTGAATTTCAAAATATGGATAGGCAAATTGGGCAGTTAGTTGCATAATAAAATACTCGACCCATAGGGGCCCTTCCAAGTGATATAGATAAGAATCCTCAGGTAAATGTTGTAACTTTGAGGAATGGCAGAGAAATAGAAGAATTACCAAAAATAAAGAAAGAAAATTTCACTCCTAAGGATGAACTGGTCCCCAAAACTATGGTGGAAACTGAAGAAAGTGAAAAGACTCTGATTGCAAAGATTGAAGAAGAAAACTTATTACGGGATGTTCAACAAATTTCTTGATATGCTGAGCCAAATTCAATTGAATATACCATTGGTTGATGTGCTACGTGAAATCCCAAAATATGCTAAGTACATCAAAGATATTGTGGCTAACAAAAGAAGGTTGATAGAGTTTGAGACAGTGGCACTAACTGAAGAGTGCACCTCGAGAATTCAAAAAAAAAATACCGCAAAAGCTGAAGGATCCGGGGAGCTTCACAATACCTGTTCGAATTGGTGAGGTAGATGTGGGACGAGCACTTTGTGATTTGGGGGCTAGCATAAATTTGATGCCTCTTTCAGTTTTCAGTCAATTGGGGTTGGGAGCTCCATGACCAACCACAGTCATGTTGCAGCTTGCTGATAGATCTATTGTCTATCCTAAGGGAGTGATAGAAGACGTGCTACTACAAATTGGGCAATTTATTCTTCCAACAGATTTCATTATACTGAACTATGAAGCTGATGAACACGTCCCCATCATCTTGGGGCAACCTCCCTTAGCCACCGCTGATGCTGTGATAAAAATTTGCGAAGGAAAAATAATTCTCCGGGTTGATAATGTGGAAGCAGTCTTTAATGTGTACAAGGCAATTCAGCTGCCAAGTCACAATGAGGATCTAGCTATGATATCTGTGATTGAAAAAGAAGAAGAAAAAAATGATGTGGGTGCATATCTTGATGACTCTCTAGAGAAAGCACTTATGTTGTTTGACAGCATTGACTTGGATGACAATGTGAAGGAAATGGTGTATCATCCGGATGTATATGCTTACATCAAAGGAATGATCGATTTTGAGCCTCTAAATAGACCGACTAGTCCACCCCCAAGTCGTCTATTGAAGAAGCTCCTAAATTGGAACTCAATCCATTACCCTCTCGTCTTCATTATGCTTATTTGGGTGTTGATGAAACCTTACCCATTGTTGTATCCTCTGAGTTATCTGTTTTGCAGGAAGAAAAGCTATTTCGCGTGCTTAGAGAGCACAAGAGGGCAATTGGATGGACCATGGCTGACATTCGTGGTATTGTCCCAGCATTTTGTATGTACAAAATTCTCATGGAGGATGGGCACAAACTGAGTGTGGAACACCAACGCCGCTTGAATAAAGTCATGAAGGAAGTGGTAAGAAAGGAAGTCATAAAGTGGCTCGATGAAGGTATTATCTTTCCCATCTCTGATAGCAAGTGGGTAAGTCCAGTACAACGTGTTCCTAAAAAGGGTGGAATGACGGTGGCCAAAAATGATAATAATGGATTAATTCCAACTCGGACCGCCATAGGTTGGAGAATTTGCATTGACTACCGGAAACTGAATATTGATACTAGAAAGGACCACTTCCCCCTTCCCTTTATTGATAAGATGTTAGATAGATTAGCTGGACAAGACTATTATTGTTTCCTTGATGGATATTCCGGCTATAACCAGATATCAATTGCACTGGAGGATCAAGAGAACACCACTTTCACTTGTCCTTATAGCATTTACGCTTTTAAGCGAATGTTATTTGGGTTGTGCAATGCACCTGTGACTTTTTAAAGGTGCATGATGGCAATCTTTACTGATATTGTAGAAAAAAATGTTGAAGTATTTATGGATGATTTTTCGGTCTTCGGACAATCTTTTGATGAATGCTTAACGAATTTGAGTAAAGTGTTTGCCAGGTGTGAAGAGACGAACTTAGGGAGAAGTGTCATTTTATGGTACGAGAAGGAATTGTACTCAAGCACAAGGTGTCCAAAGATGGGTTAGAGGTAGATAAGGCAAACGTGGATGCAATTGAAAAACTTCCGCTTCCAATCTTTGTCAAAGGAGTCAGAAGCTTTTTGGAACATTGACTAGCGCAAAATACACACTTAAATTATGCTCAATAATCAAAGATAGTATAGTATAATATAGTATTATATCCACAGGGATTGAATTTAAACAGTATTCTCGTAGTTTCTAGATTGATTGCTATCCAGGTGTATCAACAGTTGAGATTTATATAATTAATAATTAAAATTAACTAAGAATCTAAAGCGATCAACTAGTGACTATTGGGACGAGGAATAAATAAATAAATAAGGTTATCAGTGGGAGAAGATAGGATTTTGATAGGATATGTGCAAGATAATTATTCGGGATTTAACTCTAGATAATTCATTTCTAATGTTCAAGTGAGTCTCTCGAATTCACTCAATTATTGGTTCAAACATTCAGCAGAAACTCCTATCTCGATTAAGCCTTAACCTCATGAGACGAACCAAATTAAGCACGCTGAAGATGTGCAAGAATGCGTAGTGGATTGGTCTTTAGAAAAATCTCTTTCGATTATTCTCCTAACTAGGTTTAATCATTGATTCAACTAGCCTCTTTTGATTACTTAGAAGAATCTATGAACTCAACCAACAATATAATGTAAAGATGTCACAAGTTATGCCTCTCTCGATTACATGAACTAGTGAATATAGATGCAACAGTTAAATCTTCCAAAATGATTCAATACATAAAACTAGAGTTATAATCCATAAACAATCATCAATATACCAAATCCATGAAATCCTAAAGGGAACTACTTCATAGACATGGAGAAATTCATTACCACTCCATAGACATGGAGAAATTCATCACAAATATAATTCAAGTATAAGAAAACATAGATTCGATCCAAACTCGGGTCTTGAGTGAGGAAGGAATGATGAAATCCTTGTGCTTTTGTTCTTCCAACTCCTCCTTAGCTTCCTTAGGTCGAAACTATGTCAAAAGTCCTCTCAAAAATGTATTTCTAGTGTATTATACCATGTAGGAATGAACCCGGATGAAACTACCCTTTTTGAACCGAAGTGGGAAAACCAAAAAACCTTTTACACTTCATGCATCGCACTATGCTACGCAGGTGCGTAGCATTAGTGCAATTTGCTTGGTTGTAAACTCTCTGAAATTAGCTTGTTTGACAAAAATTTGGTACTGATGCTACACACTATGCCACGTACTATGCCTATCATTAGTGTATTTTTCTGTCAGACCCAAAAACTCAAAGTCTCTTAACTTCTCAAACTTATGACGAATTTTTGTACTAATGCGACACTTAATGCCACGCCTTATGCGATGCACTAGTACATTTTTCTCCACTGATTCATCTCCATTCTTGAACAAAGACGACGGAGTTTGGGGCTGAGCAACTTGAAGAGTTTGTTACCCTTTTTTTCATTGTATTTCAATGTATCTCGTTGTATTTCATGTATTTTATTGTATTCACGGTCTCGCTATATTTCATGAATGTACTCATATATATTTTTAATTAATATAATTTATGTATCAGATTTATAATTGAGTTAGTTGAGGTATATTAGGAGTCTATTTGTGTTAATTGATTCACTTTCCGTTTAAAAACAACTGAATAGACCACGATTTACGCTATTTACATTACTGTATTCACAAATACATATCGTGAATACAGTCGAATACAATAATTGCCTAGCTGTACTCCCCTGTTTTACGGCGTGTTTTGCTACTGTATTCATGAATACAGTAGATTAAATACATCGAATACACTCTAGCAAAACTGAAAACATAGCTATAAAAAGTAATATAGTAAATAATAGCTACAGCTAGTTAATAACCACTAAACAATAGTGATTTGTGAAAATTTCTCTTAAAATTAACGGACATCGATCTGAGGAGAATGACATGTAGATTCCGATGATATCACTTACTGTCTCTTTTTATAAATGATGGATTTATAAGATACACTTTTAAAATGTAAGATAACAATTATATCAGTAAATTACTCAATTCAATTCTCAAGATAAAACACATTAAAATGAAAAGGATGAATCTGGTCGATTCATGGACTGTGTGTATTATTTCTTTTTCCCGTTCCTTTTTGGCATAAATCTTCAAGAAAACTTGAAACACATGGTTAACTAATTAGTCATTCTTCATGTTTTCATCTCTCAGTTATCACTTTTTGAGAACTTGTGTAGATTAGTAAAAATGCTTAGTTCTGATAAATTTAAAGGATTTAATATGTACATAAATATATTTTTAGCACAACTTTAGACCTATTCTCAAACTTAAGGAACCATTAATGTCAATTTTTAGGCCTTTTCATGTAGGAATTATTTTGTCGGATAATTGATAAAACATGAGTGATTTTGTTGGTATAAAACAAACAAAAATGACTTTACTGAGTTATTTCTATGACTTGGATGACCATATAGGGAGTTGACTCAAAAACTCACGAGAGAAGAGGAATTACTGAAGATTTATAAATCCTCAAATGATAACAATCTAGTCTTCCGAAAATTCCAATACATTATATATATTCATACCCTTGCTGGATATTGATAAACAACATGTGAATTAGTTCCAAAATGAGGTTAGCACTAGGCTGTCAAACGAAAACATATTAACTATAGTATTTCATGTGGAGTTGTAAAATTAATTTCTTTTTTTGGAAAAACTCAATAGTCTATATTTGGACTCATCAAAAAAATTATTGTAATTATTAGAGTTTTCCTTTTTTGAAATTTAGGTCAAAATTTGAAATTTCAAAAGTTCAATCCTGGATTAGTTTCAAAAGTCAATATTCCATTGCATTGATTTCGTAAAGAATTGGTTAATCCTTGGTTCAGATTTCTTTCTGGATCTCTCTCTTTGTTGGATTTTTTTTTTTTCCTATTCTTTAACTTTTCCAGAAGCTTGAATATAATTCATTCTCCGCCCCCCCCCCCCCCACCCGCCCCCCCACCATTGATAAATAAGAGGAGAAACTCTAGAACACACGAGAAAACCAATAAATATTTGGAAATAAGTAGTTGGATTAATCTCTTTAAGACCAAATAACTGATAATTAGTTGGACCTTATGAGCGACATCCCAATTTTATGAAAACAAAATCAAGAGAAAATAGTTTGACATATGCCTTTACAACTTGAATGTAAAAAATAATTCTGCAAAGATTTCTTACGTATAAAAATAAAGGTCTCTTCAAAAATTTTATCGTGAAATTGTAATTGGCATGACAACAAACCTATGCAACACTTTTTTCTTCTTTTTTTCTCCTTTTACAACAATGACTGTTGGCAAATATTCTACTTAAATTGTGTACTCAAACCACCTAAAATTGGGTGCCTTATTTCATTATAAGAATTAAGCTTGCTTATCTTTGACTGCGCGCAGTGTGAGGATATAGTGAAATGTTAAAGTACAAAATTTAATATTTTCCTGCACCTTTAGTACCGTTGGTAAATACGTGATTTTTAGTTTAAAAAGTAAATCAATATTGGGATTTCACTTGAAAAAAGTTCAAATCAAATATTTTCTTTTAAATGCACAGACTTTCAAATTTCTCCAATTTCTTCTTCATCTTCTTTAATTTTTTCGTTTTCAATATTTCCCGGTTCTCATATACTCAGGAGTATAAACTTCTTTCGGTATTCCTATATCTCATCATATTCGAAAGAGCAGTTAATATATGATTGTTCATCCCAATGAACATTTAAACAAACAAAAGATATTAGGGGCAAGTGCATAGATAGCTATTTTCAGGGATGCTATTTAGGGATTAGCCAACCTTGAAATTTTAAACTAAAAATCTCAACTTTAGAACAACTCGGGACATTTTTGTCTTGAAAAATGAACTAAAAATCTGAAATTTAGGACGTACTGGCTAATTCCTAAATAACAGTCCTTTAAAGTTACTATCTGGTGTCATTCTACAAGAATATTAAGCTGTTAAATTGTTGCCGGTGACTCCTCACCGGACCCAGGATGAGATACAACAACAAAAGGATAGAGAAGATAGGGCTTCTTCTAAATGAAAGGCCACGTTGGGCTACACGGGTTACATGCAGCTAGTGGGCCTATTGTGCCTTCATCAGATTTTTTCCTTTCTTTTATCACATGGGTTGTTCATAAGTATATAGTTAGAGTAGCTTTTAGTAACTTTTAGAATAGGGTAATTATGTAAATGTTCCTTCTTAGTCACGTGTGATAAGTGTAGATACAAGTAAGGAGGTTAGTCAGTTAGCTACTTGTATATATATGCATTTTCTGTTTTGTAAACATGTAACGACCCGACGGTCGTTTTGAGCTCTAGCGCGTCGTTCAACAGTCTGAGGCCATGAGCAGCTTCATTTCAGGTATTATGACTTGTACGCCTGGTCGGAATTGAATTTCGGGAAGTTCAGAGTTGATTTGGAAAGAGAATTCTCATTTCGAAAGCTTAAAGTTGAAAGAATTAACTAGGATTGGATTTTTGAGTAAACGACCTCGGAATCGGGATCTAAAGGTTCCAACAGGTTCGTATGATGATTTCGTACTTGGGCGTGTGCCCGGATCGGGTTTTGGATGACCCGGGAGCGTTTTGGCGCCTATTGTGGAAGTTAGTATTTTGGAAGAAATTTTATAAGCTTGACTTGAAGTGCATATCAGTGTTATCGATGTCCATTTAGGATTTCGAGTTTGGGAGTAGCTCCGTATGATAATTGTGGAGTTGGGAGCGCGATCGAAAGTGAATTCGGAGGTCCGTAGGTTATTTTGAAGTCATTTGGCTAAAGATAGAAATTTGAAGGTTTTTGAGAAGTTTGACCGGAAGTGGACATTTTGATATAGGGGTTGGAATCCGATTCCGAAAGTTGGAGTAGGTCTGTAATGTCGAATATGACTTGTCTGCAAAATTTGAAGTCAATCGGACGTGATTTGATAGGTTTCGGCATCGAATATAGAAGTTTGAAATTCTAAAGTTCATTAAGCTTGGATTGGAGGTCGATTCATGATTTTAGCGTTGTTTGATGTGATTTGAGGCCTCGAGCAAGTCCGTAATGTGTTCTAGGACTGGTTAGTATGATTGGTTGGGGTCCCGGGGGCCTCGGGTGGATTCCGGGTGATTAACAGATCGAATTTGGGTAAAAAACTGCTGCTGGTTGCTGGTATCTGGTTTCCTTCTTCGCGAACGCGAAGGGAGTCTCGCGGACGCGAAGAGGAAAGTGGGAGGTTGCTGGATTTGGCCTTCGAGAACGCGAAGAGGAAGTCGCGAACACGAAGGGTGGGGGGGGGGGGGGCTGAGCTGCTACACGAACGCGGGGGAGAGATCACGAACGTGTAGAAGGAAAATTGGGCCTGAGGTCATTGGCCTACGCGAATGCGAGGCCTTGTATGCGAACGCGAAGGTGCTGGGTAACTGGCCTTCGCGAACGCGGGCGACAGGCCGCGCGAAGAAGGGCGGACCTGGGCTGGGCTGGGCAGAATGTTTAAAATCGGGGTTTGAGTTCATTTCACCCATTTTTCTCTTGGCTTGGACGATTTTTGGAGCTTTTGAAGAGGGGGTCCCGTCATTCATCATGAGGTAAGTAATTTATGCTAGTTTTGAGTTAAATACAAGGTTTATATATGGATTTAGACAAGGAAACTTGTAGAAAATTTGGGGTTTTGGTTGAAAGACCTAGAAATTTATATTCTTGGAATTTGGCCACGATTTTGGGTATGGAATTTAGAGAAAATTATATATTTGAGTTCGTGAAGCTATGGGTAAACCTATTCTTCGAAAATTTTGGAAATCCGGGCACGTGGGCCCGAGGGCGTTTTTGTCAACTTTTCGGTCGGGGTTAGGAATTGTTATAAATTTGATTTGTAATGAGTAATTGAGCTTATATTAATGGATTTGAGTAATTGTTGGCTAGCTTTGGAGCATTTAGCATCGATTTGAGTCTTTGGAAGGGCGTGGAATGCCGGTTATGGATCTTCGGGGCGAGGTGAGTCTCCTTTCTAACCTTGTAAGAGGGAATTGTCCCCATAGGTGAATTAACTGGTTATGTGCTCCAAATTGTGGGGGCTACGTATTCACGAGGTGACGAGAGTCCGTGCGTAGCTACTATTATGTTATTGTCTGGGTAGTCTAGGACCCAAAAGCATGCTGTACTTGGAATATTTGTAATGTTGTTTACAGTTGAATTGCTTAAATCCTGTCGAATTGGTAAATAAATTTTTAAAAGGATTAAACTTCATTTTCTTAAATCGTTAAAAGAGTTGGCTTTTATTTGGGATAAATGTTCCCTGATAAATTCTCAATTTGCTGTTTGAACATGTATTTCTATGTGTACCTGCGTCGCATGTAAGGTTCGCGAGCAGGATGATTGTTTGTTTAAATTTGACCGCGTCGCATGTATGGTTCGCGAGCGGGGTAATAGATGCATCTATGGTTCGCGCCGTTCGACCCTCGGCAGTGCACATTTTACATTTATGTTGGATCGGGCCGTACGACCTCGACATGAGTTGCGCATGCTTGTATTGCTTGCCTGAAGATTTCTTGATATTGATATCTGCTCTCCCCGACTTGAGATAATTGTTAAGAAATGGATTACGAATCCAGAGGCTTTTAAATAAAAAAGGAACTTCTACCTGTTTCGTGGCTTATCTGAATTTACTGTTGTTAATAAATCCGTGAATCATCGCATTAATAATATATAATTATTGGACCACTAGTAAGTGTCGAAGTCGACCATCTCGTCTCTACTTCTTCGAGATTAGACGGGATACTCATTGAGTACACGTTGTTTTCGTACTCATACTACACTTCTGTGCATTTTTGTTGCACAGGCATATATACCCCCAGTGGCCTACGGAGCGTAGCAGCATGGATGATGTTGGGACTAGGTGGGTTGCATTACTCGAGGCGGCCCGCAGCTAGTGTAGTCCCTTCCAGTATATTGTATTTACTATCTGTCCATTTGTATTCCGGACGGATGTTGTATTGTATTGTTTCTTTGAAATAGCTCATGCACTTGTGACACCGGGTTCTGGGGATGTCTATGTGTTTATTCAGAAATTTAAAATTCAGTAGAATTTATCACGTATTGTTTAAACGCATAAAAGGAGTGGTTTCGGAAATATTTAAAACGAGAATTTAATTAAGTATTATTGGTTGGCTTGCCTAACAGCGGTGTCCGGCGCCATCATGACCCTTAGTGGATATCGGGTCGTGACAACATGGTATCAGAGCATTAGGTTCCTAGGGTCTTACGAGTCATGAGCAAGTCTAGTAGAGTCTCGCGGATCGGTATGGAGACGTCTGTACTTATCCTCAGGAGGCTGCAGGACTGTTAGGAGTACTTCCCTTCTTGATTCCTTATCGTGCGATTTGATCCTTGGAGGCGTATGCCTTTAATTCATTCCCATTCAATCTTGTGCGACGCGAACCGCTTCTTATAAATCAAGAATTGAAGAATTGTTATGGTACTACCGATGCAGTGCGGGGTGTTTCTCCCTGTATAGTCGTCTGTGCTATTATCGTCGCCTTGTGGAAGGATATTCTATCGTTTCAGCTCAGTAGCGGTACTTCTAAGAGCTCTGAGGCTAGGCACAAGTTGCCATGATGCTATAAACTATTGTTCCGCAGTATTGATATGATGGTAGGACATTTGCCTACGTGTCGGGGCGGTGAATGACTTGAAGGGAGGTTGACTCAGTGCATAATCTAGAGATTCAGTATTTTATTCCCGGTAGGGGAAAGGCAATCGGACTAAGAATGGTCAGATGTGGGCTGGTGGAGTAATGAGACCCTGTATTTGCAAGCGTGGTGGAGCTTTCTTCTATGATAGGGTGTCGTTGTCCTAATTGAACGTACTAAGTTCGCCGGTGTTATGACCTTCTACAATTCGCCTTTGGTGCAAGCTATCGTGAAATAGTATCGGAAATGTGGCTGTCAGATATCGTAGGGTGCGGTAGTTCAGGGTTGAATCAGTGTTTCTAATGTTGACGGTATGAGAAAGATGATCTTCCGAAAGGTGTAAAGTTAGCAGCAATTGTGGGTTCAAGTGCCTTGAAGATAGATTTTATTTAAGGGAGCAACGGAGCAGCAGAGAATGAGGAAAGACATGTGGGAAGTGTCAGGAGGTGGCTAAAATTTCTAGAAGGCCAAGTATAAGAGGCAAAGGTCGAGTAGTCGATTAAAGGGATGAGTTCCGCCAAAGTGGGAGAGTGGCGGAGTTGCATATGGGCATTGGGGTAGGATGGCTATGCGCCTTAAGGAGAGTTTGGAATGATTTGAGAATTTTAGTGATTGGCGATTGGGGCCTGCAGATTTAATTTGAAGTATGGGCCATATGCGGCAGGAGATGGGATATATCGGGAAAGAGCTGCTTGAACTGAAGAAGGATACAACATAACCTTGAATTGGAGGGATGTTGCCGCACATTTAATTGATGTCCACAAGGGGTGAATGGACTTGTGCAGCTAGAGAGTGAGCTCGAACTCGGGATAGGTTATTGGTGTCGTAGTGATTGTACCCTGTGCAGCAACGTTGGAAGATGTCGGGAAGTGATTTCCACAGGAGGGTTATCCCCGTGTGGGCAAGTTAGTGGTCGTGTGGTTAGCAAGGCTTCCGCGAAGAATTCTATGGGTTGTACAGCAAGAGATCGGTCGTGCGAATGCGGTTGATGATTCAATGTATAAAAGGGGTTTTGCAGAAAGATTTCGAGAATGTTGGCGGTTGATTGCGCAAGGTTATGCCAATAAGAGATAAAGAATCCCGGTGAATTCCAGAGTTGTGTAATAGTGGCTTCAAGCTAAGTGGGAGAGCCCCACTGCCTATGATTGGGTTGCATGGTTAACTACTTGCGAAGTTTCTGGTTATGAGCATATTGATGGGTTATTTCAGCTACGGGAAAAGAACATAAGTGGTAATTAGAGCAAAGGAATTATTAAAGGTGTGCTATCATTGGCCTTGTTGGCTCATGTTCAGATTTGGAAAGGATTCGAGATTTGTGCTTTGTATAGATGTGGGTTCCAAGGGAAGTGATTCTGCCAGGTGCTTCGTCGAAAGGGTATTCATGTGCTAGAAGATCCATGGAATTGATTATATTCGGGACCAAGTCAGAGCAGGTGGCTCTTAACAACGGTCCTAGTGGGTTCAGAAGGGCAAAGTGTGGTGCCTAATGATTTCGAGCCTATAGGTACGGTTAAGAATCAAGCTTGGTAGCAGCTTATGAGAAGGGGTATAGGATGTTCTATGATGTTTTAACTTGCAGTGTAGCAATTGGAAGGTACGAAATGGTTCGTGGGATTTGAGACAGCATGGTCTTGTGATTCAGGGTCACTCGGGATGAGTGCGGATGAAGTATGTAAGTGTTGAATGGAGTTATCATTGTTTCTATGGCAATCAAGGATAAATTGAAAGAAGAGCGATTGGTTAGCCATAGTCGAATTGGCATGTTGCTGGTAGTGATCAGTTTTTTCAGCGTGATCAAGTTATGCCAGTGATTTGTGACGGTGCGTGTGAGTCTTGTCGGCCGCCGTAGTTGGTGATATTCAGAAAGTATTCTACTGTTGTGGCCTGTTATGTGGAGGTGGGTCCCGGAAGGGCTATGTTGGTTTAGACCACTACTTAGAGATTTGCATATTCTACGGTCATGAGAATTCACCTGTGTGTTGCTATGGTCCTCCTGAAGTGAGTTAAGTGGAAAGTTTTATATGATGAAGTGTTAATCTAACAGTGGTTCCGAAGCTATGATGAGAAACGAGTTCTATCGTATATTGGCATGTTGCAGTGAGTGGTATGGAATTTAAAGTGAAGATCAAGGTAGCAGTTCGGTGTTGACAAGGATGTCACGAGCTCGGATGAACAGGAAAAGAGTTTCGATGTTTAAGGTAAGTTGGTATTGTCTTTAGCGTCACCTGAGATTGGTGTTTTGTGAAAAAGGCTTTGCATTCTAGTTAATGATTCTTGATCACTTTTCAGCGTTAGTGGGCCGGTGGTTTGGAGGTACGACCCAGTTATTTGTTATGGTAGGTTGTGGGAGCGTGTCCCACAGGGAGATTGTATAAGTGTGGCATGTATTCACTTGATTGATTGAAGATTTAAACCAAGTATGAAGGTTGTGATGGTGTCGCTAAATTGAGAATTTGATGCCGGGAGGGCACTCCGTTTATTGTGTTGTGGGCTGCGGAGGATTTACTCCGATTGTGATGGTTGTTCTTGTGTGTTATGAGAAAAGAGAAGTTAGTATGGACCTTTGAAAGGTTATTGGCCTAGTTTGGTACGACCAGGGTCGACTTGAGGTCAGTGGATGGATTTAAATGTAAATATGGGCGCTATATCAGGCCAGATGTGTTCATTTCAACACAGCGCTCCTTAATGGAAGAGTAGTCGGGGTGTTATTTTGTCGTCAACTTTTTCGTGTAATGATGTATTGCGCCGTACGAGTTATGAGATGGCTTGGTGAATTTCTTATGTGATGCGGTACTGCGTAGAGATAATGTTATATGAGCAGGATGGCTTTTGAGATTAAGATCGTATATCGCACCTCAGATGTGCTTGAGTGTTGTAGCTTATGGCGCTATATGTATCCCCAAGGATGGAATTATGCACTTAGCGTGCTTGTGACCGAAATTCGGTATTTTATTGTAATGAGCAATTTAGCTCGATGTGCACCTCCTTAGGTGAGTGTTATGTATGGATCGGCTGGCACGCCGTCATGGTTATGTTGTTTGGATCGGGTTGCGCGCCGCAGCGGTGTGATGCTGAGTACGGTTCCCCGTATCCGTTTTTATGTGTTTGGTTTCCTATTCTTGTGAGAAAAGCTCATATTAGTTGTGTGCCCGCGTCGCATGTATGATTCGCGAGCGGGGTATTTGTTTAATTAAGTTGACCACATCGCATGTATGATTGTCGAGCGGTGTAGTTGAATTTCCTTCTCAAAGTTTGCTTTCCTTTATATCGCGTTCGATATGGTAGCCTATTGGCACATTGTAGCATCATATGGGACTTTTGGTCATGTCTGGGGTGGCTTATTGCCTGAGCAGTTCGTACTGGGTGAGACGAGATCAATGGATTTAGGATCAGTAGAATCTGATTATATGAAGTATATTAAGGAGCTAAGACCATTATTTGGTTCAGGATGAGGTGATAGTTCCTGCCAGGAGTATAGACCCAATGAATTGTTGTTTCGGCAGTGGTTATGAATTTCTACACATCTTATCCGTCGTGTCGGTATTGTAAGAGTTGGAACGAGACCTATGTATGTCATGCGGTGCAATTGGAGCATCAGATTCGTGAAATTTCGACCAAATCGATCAGAGAATGTTATTGTGGCCCTATGAGTAAAATGGTGCAAGGTGTGAATTCAGCTAAGGTATGCAGTCACGTCTTGGTACTGCGTGTAGTGATTGATATGATGAGCGTATGTTGGAAGCAGGCCTGGCAAAGAATTTCGGATGTTGAAACTGGGCTCCAAGGCTTATTTGCCTAAATGGAAGAGGTTATCTTTATATTTGATCGGGCTGATGTACCCAACTGAGTTGTGGTAGCACGGGTAGGTGCACGAGGTATTAAGCAGTGATTCCAGACAACCCCAGCATAGTTCCTAGCACGTTTGAGGACGAACGTATGTTTAAGTGGGAGAGGATGTAACGATCCGACCGGTCGTTTTGAGCTCTAGCGCGTCGTTCAGCAGTCTGAGGCCATGAGCAGCTTCATTTCAGGTATTATAACTTGTATGCGTGGTCGGAATTGAATTTCAGGAAGTTCAGAGTTGATTTGGAAAGAGAATTCTCATTTCGAAAGCTTAAAGTTGAAAGAATTAACTAGGATTGGATTTTTGAGTAAACGGCCTTGGAATCGGGATTTGAAGGTTCCAGCAGGTTCGTATGATGATCTCGGACTTGGGCGTGTGCCCGGATAGGGTTTTGGATGACCCGGGAGCGTTTTGGCGCCTATTGTGGAAGTTAGTATTTTGGAAGAAATCTCATAAGCTTGGCTTGAAGTGCATATCATTGTTATCGATGTCCGTTTGGGATTCCGAGTCTGGGAGTAGCTCCGTATGGTGATTCTGGAGTTGGGAGCGTGATCGGAAGTGAATTCGGAGGTCCGTAGGTCATTTTGAAGTCATTTGGCTAAAGATAGAAATTTGAAGGTTTTTGAGAAGTTTGACCGGAAGTGGACTTTTTGATATCGGGGTTGAAATCTGATTCCGAAAGTTGGAGTAGGTCCGTAATGTCGAATATGACTTGTCTGCAAAATTTGAAGTCAATCGGACGTGATTTGATAGGTTTCGGCATCGAATATAGAAGTTTGAAATTTTAAAGTTCATTAAGCTTGGATTGGAGGTCGATTCATGATTTTAGCATTGTTTGATGTGATTTGAGGCCTCGAGCAAGTCCGTAATGTGTTTTGGGACTGGTTAGTATGATTGGTTGGGGTCCCGAGGGCCTCGGGTGGATTTCGGATGGTTAACGGATCGAATTCGGGTAAAAAGCTGCTGTTGGTTGCTGGTATCTGGTTTCCTTCTTCGCGAACGCGAAGAGGAAAGTGGGAGGCTGCTAGATTTGGCCTTCGCGAACGCGAAGAGGAAGTCGCGAACGCGAAAGGGTGGGCTGAGCTGCTACACGAACGCGGGGGAGAGATCGCGAACGCGTAGAAGGAAAATTGGGCCTGAGGTCAATTGCCTACGCGAACGCGAGGCCTTGTATGCGAACGCGAAGGTGCTGGGTAATTGGCCTTCGCGAACGCGGGTGACAGGCCGCGAACGCGAAGAAGGGCGGACCTGGGCTGGGCAGAATGTTTAAAATTGGGGTTTCAGTTCATTTCACCCATTTTTCTCTTGGCTTGGGCTATTTTTGGAGCTTTTGAAGAGGGGGTCCCGCCATTCATCATGAGGTAAGTAATTTATGCTAGTTTTGAGTTAAATACAAGGTTTATATATGGATTTAGACAAGGAAATTTGTAGAAAATTTGGGGTTTTGGTGGAAAGACCTAGAAATTTATATTCTTGGAATTTGGCCACGATTTTGGGTATGGAATTTAGAGAAAATTATATATTTGAGTTCGTGAAGCTACGGGTAAACCTATTCTTCGAAAATTTTGGAAATTCGGGCATGTGGGCCCGAGGGCATTTTTGTCAACTTTTCGATCGGGGTTAGGAATTGTTATAAATTGGATTTGTAATGAGCAATTGAGCTTATATTAATGAATTTGCGTAATTGTTGGCTAGCTTTGGAGCATTTAGCATCGATTCGAGTCTTCGGAAGGGCGTGGAATGCCGGTTATGGATCTTCGGGGCGAGGTGAGTCTCCTTTCTAACCTTGTAAGAGGGAATTGTCCCCATAGGTGAATTAACTGGTTATGTGCTCCTAATTGTGGGGGCTACGTACGCACGAGGTGACGAGAGTCTGTGCGTAGCTACTATTATGTTATTTGTCTCGGTAGTCTAGGACCCAAAAGCATGCTGTACTTGGAATATTTGTAATGTTGCTTACAGTTGAATTGCTTAAATCCTGTCGAATTGGTACATAAATTTCTAAAAGGATTAAACTTCATTTTCTTAAATCGTTAAAAGAGAATTGGCTTTTATTTGGGATAAATGTTCCCTGATAAATTCTTAATTTGCTATTTGAGCATATATTTCTATGTGTACCTGCGTCGCATGTAAGGTTCGCGAGCTGGATGATTGTTTGTTTAAATTTGACCGCGTCACATGTATGGTTCGCGAGCGGGGTAATAGACGCATCTATGGTTCGCGACGTTCGACCCTCGGCAGTGCACATTTTACATTTATGTCGGATCGGGCCATACGACCTCGACATGAGTTGCGCATGCTTGTATTGCTTGCCTGGAGATTTCTTGATATTGATATCTGCTCTCCCCGACTTGAGATAATTGTTAAGAAATGGATTACGAATCCGGAGGCTTTTATATAAAAAAAGGAACTTCTACCTGTTTCGTGGCTTATCTGAATTTACTGTTGTTAATAAATTCGTGAATCATCGCATTAATAATATATAATTATTGGACCACTAGTAAGTGTCTAAGTCGACCATCTCGTCTCTACTTCTTCGAGATTAGACGGGATACTCATTGAGTACATGTTGTTTTCCTACTCATACTACACTTCTGTGCATTTTTGTTGCACAGGCATATGTACCCCCAGTGGCCTACGGGGCATAGCAACATGGATGATGCTGGGACTAGGTGAGTTGCATTACTCGAGGCGGCCCGCAGCTAGTATAGTCCCTTCCAGTATATTGTATTTACTATCTGTCCATTTGTATTCCGGACGGATGTTGTATTGTATTATTTCTTAGAAATAGCTCATGCACTTGTGACACCGGGTTCTGGGGATGTCTATGGGTTTATTCCTAAATTTAAAATTGTCAAATGTTTCATCATTTATTCAGTAGAATTTATCACGTATTGTTTAAACGCATAAAAGGAGTGGTTTCGAAAATATTTAAAACGAGAATTTAATTAAGTATTATTGGTTGGCTTGCCTGACAGCGGTGTCCGGCGCCATCACGACCCTTAGTGGATTTTGGGTCGTGACAAAACAGTTACAAAATGAAATAGAAGAAAAATTCATTTTGAGTTCTTCCAAATTTCTCTCTCCAAATCCAACATGGTATGAGAGCATCTGCTCGACCTAGTTGATTTTCTCTACTGTTTTGCTACAAATTTCTTCTAGATCCTTTGATTCTCTACTCAAATTCATTGATATTCTTCAGAATTTTTCCTTGAAGTTGTTTTGATGGCAGTGATGGCGACTAAAATCGATCCAGATCATCCATATTTTTTGCATGCTTCTGATTCTCCTGGAATGTGTCTGATTTCTCCTCCTTTCGATAGAATTGGATATGGAGGCTGGAGAAAATCAATTTTGATTGCGTTATTTTCTAAAAACAAGCTAGGTTTTATTGACAACAGCTTGATCAGGCCTAAGGATGATTCACCAGATCTGAGATACTGGATAAGGTGTAATGACATGGTGTTTGCTTGGCTTCTGAATTCCCTTATTCCAGACATCAGGCCCAGTGTAATTCATTCTAAATCTGCGAGGATTCTGTGAAAACAACTTGAGGATAGGTATGGGCAATCAAACCTAGCACATTCATTTGATTTGCAAAAACAACTATAAGAAACAGTGCAAGGATCCTCCAACATTGCTACTTATTTTAACAAGATGAAAGCTATATGGGATGTAATAGAATTACTCGATGCAAGGACTGTATGCATTTGTGTTGATTGTAAGTGTGGAGCTAATGATAAAAATGATGCACTTTAAGAGAGACAGAAATTAGTTCAGTTTTTAATGGGGCTAAATGAGTCATAGACTAGTGTTAGGGAAAACATCATGGTGATGCATCCACCACCTAATATTGATAGGGCCTATTACTTACTCTTGCAAGAAGAAAGGCAAAAAGGGATACAGAACATGGGACATTATCCTAGTGAATCTGGTTCATTTGTTGTGTCGACACAGAGGTTTAATTCAACTCAAGTGAAGCCAACAAACTCTACAATGAATATTGGTGGTTATGGTTTTAGAAACACTCAAGACAACAGGAGAAACCTAAATTGCAACTATTGCAAAAAATCAGGCCATACAATCACAAGTGCTATAAACTTCATGGTTGTCCACAGAATTTCAAGCCAGGGTTCAAACAAAGAAGATTTCAGAATCCTATTCAAGGAAATGCAGTAACAACAGATGAAGGTTATGGTCAAGTTCAATCCCATGATATAGAAGCAACCATTGGTATAAAGCAGGAACAACTAACACAATTAATGGAACTACTTCAACAAGTTAAAGTTGGCCAGGAAGCTGTAACAAGTTGTGAAACCAATGTCAATGCTAATTGTGCTGGTACATGCTTGCCTATTCTTTCCTATTCACACAACAATCTTAGGAGTCATATTTGGATTCTTGACTCTGGTGCTTCAGAACACATGACCTTTGACTCTAGCATCATTGTTAACATCAAACCATTACCTAATCTTGTTAATGTTAACCTTCCTAATTCACAAAGAGTAAGAGTAACTCTATCAGGACAAGTTACTATATATCCAGATTTGACTTTACACAGAGTCCTCTATGTCCCAGATTTTAAGTTCAACCTGATTTCAGTTAACAAACTGTGCACTCAGTTCAAAGTTCTTCTTACCTTTGCTGAAACTTGTTGTTTGATACAGGGCCTTTCTTTGAGGAGGCCTCTGGTCCTTGGGGATGTCAAAGCTGGACTCTATCTTTCCCACTCAACTCACAAGCCTGCTGATTCCCTGCATACAAATAAAGCCGTTACACTTTCACATAACTCTTCTCAAACATATTGCACTTCCCATACTATGTCTAATTCTGTTAATATTGATAAAAATCTGTGGCATGTAAGGCTAGGACATTTACCCATTTCTATCATGAGATATATTTCTGTCTTACCATAATCTGCTATTTGTAAAGAAGATATTCCTTGTTCCATTTGCCCTATGGCTAGACAACACAGATTACCTTTTCCAGACAACACAAGTTCTACTTCTCATATTTTTGAACTTATTCACATTGATACCTGGGGTCCTTATAAGGAACCCACCTACAATGGCTTTAAGTATTTTCTTACTATTATTGATGACTTTAGTAGGGGTACTTGGACATACCTATTGAGTACCAAAAGTAATGCTTTCACTGTTCTCAAATCTTTCATATCTATGGTAGAAAGACAATTTGAAGTCAAAGTCAAGAAAGTTAGGTCTGGTATTGCCTTTGAGCTAGGAAGCAATATTGCTGCCATAGCTTATTTTTCTTCCAAAGGAATTATTCACCAAACCACCTGTGTTGGGACCCCTTAGGAAAATGGTATTGGTGAGAGAAAACACAAACATTTGATGGAAACCTGTAGGGCTCTTCTTTACCATTCCAAAGTACCTATTTGTTATTGGGGGGAATGTCTCCTTACTGCCACTTTCCTTATTAATAGATTTCCTACCAAACTTCTCCACTACAAGTCTCCGTATGAAATATTGTTCCACAAACCACCCGACTATACTTTTCTTAGGAGTTTTGGCTGCTTATGTTTTGCTTCTACTTTGCCTAATCTTAGAGGCAAACTTTATCCAAGGGCTGTCACTTGTGTGTTCCTTGGTTATCCTACTAGTAAGAAAGGATACAAGCTATTAAATTTAGCAAACAATAAGATCTTTGTCTCCAGAAATGTGATTTTTCATGAATCTATTTTTCCTTTTACACATCCTACCACTACCTTCTCTCAGTTATTTCCTATTTCTTCTAATATTGATTTTTCTACACCACAGTCTCTTATTTCTTCTGATTCCTCTATTCCTATTCGTACTACTGATTCTCCTAGTCCTGTTTCCTCTCCTATTTCACTCCCTACACCTGTTCCTAGTTCATCTTCTACACCATCTTCTATTCCTTCTACTTCTTCCACTGTTTCTCCTACCTCCGCATCTCCACTTGCTTCTCATTCTTCTATTCCTCCTGCTTCTTCTTCTGGTGTTTCTCATGATGTTTTGCGCAGATCTTTAAGAGAACACAATGCACCTAGTTATTTGTCTGACTATATCTGTGGAGCAGTGCACCTAAATGATGTCTCTCACTCTTGTTTTCTCTCACCTGATTCTCCTCCTACTATTTCATCCAATCTACTTTCTCCTCCTAATCAAAGCCTGTTAAACTCCTTACCTAATGTCCATGAGCTTTCTAGTTATTCTCAGGCAGCATTGGACCCTGGTTGGCAGGAAGCAATGTCCAAAGAGCTTGATGCCTTGAAGGCCAATGATACTTGGGAGGTAGTTCCATTACCAGTTGGGAGAAAAGCTTTACCTTGTAAGTGGGTTTACAAGGTTAAACTAAAATTTGATGGAAGTGTGGAAAGGCTCAAAGCTCGTTTGGTTATTCGAGGAGACACTCAACGAGAGGGGATTGATTTTACGGAGACTTTCTCTCCTGTGGTCAAAATGACCACTATTAGATGCATTCTTGCTATTGCTATCAAGAAGAATTGGGGCCTTTATCAATTGGATGTGAATAACGCTTTTCTACATGGGGATCTACATGAGGAAGTCTATATGAAATTTCCTGCAGGCCTAGACCCTCCTGCTCCTAACCTAGTTTGTCGTCTCAAGAAATATCTTTATGGTCATCGCCAAGCCTCTAGGCAGTGGTATGCCCGCTTGACTGCTGCTCTCAATTTCAAGGGTTTTACTCACTCTCTTAATGATTACTCTCTTTTTTACAAAAAGTGTGGTGATTCTGTTTCTCTGGTGGCTGTTTATGTGGACGACATTTTACTAACAGGAAACAATATTCAGGAACTGAATGATTTGAAACAATTCCTAGATCATGAGTTTAAAATTAAAGACTTGGGGAACTTATCTTATTTCCTGGGCATAGAAGTGCTTCGTGAGCCCTCTGGTCTGATTCTCTGCCAACGCAAGTTCACTCTTGAACTTCTCACTGAATTTGATTGTCTTGGTTTGTCCCCTGTCTCTTCTCCTTTGGATCCTTCTTCTAAGTTGCGTGCCGATGTTGGGGCTCCTCTTGCTGATCCTCTGCTCTATCGTCGTCTTTTGGGCAAACTCAATTTTTTAACTCACACTCGTCCTGACATCTCCTTTGTCGTTCAGCATCTTAGCCAATTCATGCAAGACCCTCGAGAGCCTCATTTTTCTGCTGCCCACCATTGTCTTCGTTATCTTCTTCGTGACCCTGGTTTGGGCCTCTTATGGCTGCTGATCCTTCTCTTGATTTGCTCGCTTTTTGCGACACTGATTGGGGTTCTTGTCCTGATAGTCGTCGTTCTGTTAGTGGGTTTTTTATCAGTTTGAGGGGCTGTCCTGTTTCTTGGAAGTCCAAGAAACAACCATCAGTCTCTTTGTCTTCCGTTGAGGCCGAGTACCGGTCAATGAGGCGTGTCGTTGCTAAACTGACCTGGCTTGTTCGCCTTCTTGACGACCTTTCTGTCATTCCCTCGTTACCGGTGTCACTCTGATAGTCAAGCTGCCATCTACATCGCCAAAAACCCCGTATTTCATGAGCGTGCCAAACATGTGGAACTTGATTGCCATTTTGTTTGGCAACAGTTCCAAGCGGGTCTCATCTCTCTCTCTTTTCTTCCCTCTCACCATCAACTCGCTGATCTCTTTACCAAGCCCCTTCCTGGGCCTCTTCATCGTGGTTTACTGGGCAAGTTGGGCGTGCTTTCTGCCCCCTCCAACTTGAGGGGGGGGGGGGGTGTTGCCGGTGACTCCTCATCAGACCCAAGATGAGATACAACAACAAAATGATAGAGAAGATAGGGCTTCTTCTAAATGAAAGGCCACGTTGGGCTACACTGGTTACATGCAGCTATTGGGCCTATTGGGCCTTCATAAGATTATTTCCTTTCTTTTATCACATGGGCTGTTCATAAGTATATAGTTAGAGTAGCTTGTAGTTACTTCTAGAACAGGGTAATTATGTAAATGTTCCTTCTTAGTCACGTGTGATAAGTGTAGATACAAGTAAGGAGGTTAGTTAGTTAGCTACTTGTATATATATTCATTTTCTATTTTGTAAACAGTTACAGAATGAAATAGAAGAAAAAATCATTTTGAGTTCTTCAAAATTTCTCTCTCCAAATCAACATAAATAAGGCGTAGATTGGATTTGAATGAGAAACTCGTTTCTTTCCAAAAGGTAAAGCCCAAAATACATTAAGGCTGCCCCATAGGGAGTTGGATTATATTAGACCAAAAGTCCAATAACCCGAGGCCTTACATAATACGAGATTGTCTTTAATCGAGTATGAAGTTTAAAGTCTTAAAGATGCTAATTTGACATATAAAATATATTGATAGAAATGAAAGAAAATATTAAAGTAGGGGTTGAAAAAGAGCAAACATCACATAAAAGTGAAGAGTGAATAGTTTAATCAAAGTTATGAAAATTGTAAAGAAAAGAAAACAGAATGGCGTCAAACATTTTGACACGTAAAATGTATAAAAAAGAATGCCATATAAATTGAAAGAAACTAGTGGAGTATTCTTTTAACAAATGAGTTGTCTAATTTAATAATTTTGCAAATAAAGCGCCTTATTGTATTGCAAATAAAGCGTCTCTAGTAGTTGATATTTGATTTATCGGTCTCTTCTTTTTGGTAATTAATAATTTTATTACCAAGTACGCTATGTGCAAATTATTGATATCTTTCATTATTGTCGTTGCTGCTATATTTTGTAACTAAACACTGCTCTTAACTGGTTGACGAGCCATATACGGGAACTTTACATAACTGTTACAGTTTAAAAGAAATATAACAAATTATTAACATGAAACACAGTATTACAATTGTGACAAGGAAATATTTATATTTATAGCACACAGTTCTATTAAAATGGGAATATTAAAAAACTCATATACAATTGAAAGAAAAAAATCCAAGAAAAGGTTAGGGAAAGAAAAAGGGCTTTTTTTCGCCTAACCTCCCGCCAGAAACTATTTATATTCGATAGCCAAAAAGTGTATAAAATTTGTATAATTTTTGTGTGTGTGTGTGTATATATGTGTATATATACATATACATATATATATCAAAAAATATACATTTTTCGGCTATTATTTTGAGAGCGGCTCTACAGTGTCATTTTCCCAAAGAAAAAAGACAATATACATATAATAATTACTTAGTCAAGTTAGAAGATGGAACCATGTTCATTGAAATTGAATACAAGAATTAAAACTTGACATTTAGTTAACACACACACACACACACACACACACACATATATATATATATATATATATATATATATATATATATATATATATGATTTACCTAATTGGCAAGAATTTTTATTATTACAAATGCGAAATGTTTTTAATTAAAATACAACAGAAGATCAAGAAATATGATCAAATAATTGAAGTTAACCAACAAAAAAAAAAGAAGAATTAAAATTCATCATGGTCAGAGGAGAAAGGAGGGAATTCAATCTTGGAACCACATCCTCGTCCATGTGGGAAAACTGGACAATCAATAAAATCAGATGCAGTTTTGTCCACACAGAGATAAACTTGGTAAATCTGGTGGTTTCCTTGTGTATCCACATTGCATTCTATGTAAGGGCTGTGTCCTACTCCTTCTTCTATTGCCTTTTTAATGTTTTCTAAAGTGTAATGTTCTCCATTCCTTGGTGTAATCCCTAGTAAACACAAAATAAAGTTAGAGCAGAAATATTCTAATATATTAAAATGAAGATTTAACTTATATACACATCGAGACTGTGAGAGTTTCAAGAATTTTTACACTGTCAATATTTTTTAACTTGTTGTAGCAAGTACTTAATTTGCATTATTTTTCAAATCATAACCTACTAAGTGACAAATTGACTAATGTAATATATTATAGATAATTACTTGTAATTATCTTTAAATAACCTGATAATGAAAAGTTATGTTGGACTCAAAAAAAAAAATATTTATACCATATTGACAAAAGAATTTAGCTTATATGCCTTGATCATAAAATACATTTACACTATCAAGGGTAAGTTTGGTTACTAGGGTTCTTTTTTCTTGATTCCCCTCCCTTTGGTTCCCTTTGATCCTTTTTGTTGGAGCTATTGCTTCTTTGGTGACTCAATCCAACGACCCTGAGGTTGTAGGCGAAGGGTGTGTTGACCATCTGAGCAATCCATTCTAGTATGTTACTAGGATTAGGATACTATTTCGGATATTAAAGTTGTGATTGCATTTATCCATTATTTGATTATTTATATTAGCTAATACCGGTTTAAATTTTATACCATAAAACTTGATATTATTTATCTCATATAGAATGTGAAATTATAATATGTTCATTGCATTGTAAATTCATTGTTGTACTATATAAGTTGCTTTATTTTTCAGGTTACTGATCTTATTTTACAGTGGTTACTAATTATCTTTATGCAACATTAACTAAGAGGAATTTTGCAGTTGGAAAATACACACACCTGCATTCTTAAGGTTTTGAAGAAGGTTGGATTTCTTCCTGAAGTCAAGAGCAGCTTGAAAATAAGCACGTTCACCAAGAGCTGAACAGGTTCCATGTTTTAGCCATTCATGACTCCAAAATCTTACACCATCGCTACTTGGGCAAGCCAATGATGGCCAATTCTTTTCCATTGTACTTATAAGATCTGAGATCTGCATGATATAATTTTTTGAAAAGAATTTATTATTTTACTGCATGCATTACTTGGTATACATTATTCTAAAGCAAAATATTGGATAAAATGACCAATGATCATGGGCGGAGCTATAAGGTAATATACAGCCGGGTTCAGCTGAACTCAATAACATTTGTCAAGATCCTATATTTGTATTAAAAAATTCATTAAACATGTACGGAAATTTAATTCAGAATCTAGTTACTAATATCTGATGTCGAAGTTCAAATCTTAGGTCCGTATTATAAAAAACAGTCGTAGAAGCAAAGGTAAAGTCCCACCATGTCTAACAGCCTAGAAACCAGACCTATTAAGCAAGTAGACATGGGTGCTAACTGCTAAGCAACAAACCTGTGAGCAAGAATATATACACTAACTTTTTATAAATTGAGTTACCGAATTACTTCATTTTTACTAGGTTAACATTTTAAAGAATTCATTTTTATGCACTGATAATAGAAAAGTTATTATACAAGCAGATTATTTATAAGGTAACTACATGTAAATTTCAATGATAAGTATTAGGAGTAATTGATATCTAATATCACATGTTAAAATTTACTGGTAATGAAAAAAATAGATTATGTCTGTATATAATTGAAATCTTTTTTTATTACATAATCATGGATAGAAATTTTAGTACAATGAAACAAAATCATTCCTTGGAAGCAACAATATGCCAGCCATGTACAAATACCTGAAACAAGATTGCTAAGCAAGGAAACGTGGAAAGCAAAAAGTACCAAATTATACTTTTTGTCAAAAGTAATAATGCCAATTCATCTTAAAATCAGCTAATTATTGGTCTTTTGAGTAGAAGATGTAATTTTTCACGACTCTAGCACAAGAAAAACACTACCTAACATCACAACCTGCATGCATGTTACTGCATATATATGATCTATTCTGAAATGTCATCATCATCCTATGTATAACTATTTTAAGTATTTTCCCCCTTTCATTTTATGTGTAGGTATTCTCCGTATTAAGTGAAAATACCTAAGTTTCGGTGCACAAAATTCTTCAAAATTATTAAAATAAAATTTACATAATTGAAAACTACGTACGTGAAAAGTACTACTAGTATAAGTCAGCATATATAATTAACTAATCAAAATATTTAATATAATAAGAGGAAATTGCAGTCATAGAAAAAAATTGATTGATTTCTCATATCATTAGAACAAGTCAATATAATTACCTAAAAAGAACTTAGTAGGAGTGTCTTTTATTTACTCAAGTGTCTAGGTCCATACATATCGTTAGAGCAATTTTTCTATATATGGAGATGACAATGAAAGACTCCATTTGTGCAAGTTGACGATGATATTGACATAAACCTAATAGTTTAAAGCAATTTGTGCTTGTACGTGACTACTTTAAAGCTAAAGCTGAAAAATGTGAGTACCTCAGATTCATCCAAAGAGCTTTCACTATCACAGTTTTGAGGCCATTTGCCATTTTCATAGTTTGGCCATAGACCATGGATGCTAAAATCTTCATCTGGTTTTCCAGTGGTGGGATAGCAGCAACTACGCCTTGTGTCACAATAAGATGCCGGCCACTGCATTAAAAAACAAAAACTTTTAGATGACCTGATAGTATAAAGTTTTATTTACACTGTCAGCTACGACGGTAGAATGTTATACTTGAGATTTGAACCTAGATGTAAGACGATTTTTTAACCCTTTTGCCAGGAATTCATTAGAATTGATCTTTTCTTATGGTAAGGGGATTCAACAGTTTATATATAATTAAAAGGTTCGGTTTTTACCTTGTGTACGGAGTATTATTTTTTCCGTACATAGCTTCAATGTATAGAAGTTAAAGTCCGACTACCGGGAGCGGAGGGAGAGTGTTACCTACGGGTTCGGACGAACTCAGTAGCTTTTTGCTTAGATATTGTATTTGTACTGAAAAATCTATATGTATAACTAACGAGCTATGGGCTCGATTGTGAATTCAGAACTCATAAACTTTAAATCCTGGCTCTGCCAACTACAAACCAAAGTTAGGGACTTACCTGTTGAACAAAGTAGAAGAAATCAAAGTCCTGTTGTGCAACACAAAGAACTAACAAGCATTGTACAACGAAAATCTTGATCAATAATGATTTTTGAGGTTTCATCATTTTCTAGCTTCCTCCTTCACTCAACTTTTGAAGTTGCTTCAAAGCTTTGTTGTTCTTTCTTTTAGGATGAGAAATGAAAAGAAAATATATTTTTGGTATTGTTAGAATTTGATAGTTGTAGATCAATTTATAGGCAAACAAAACACGTCGTGAAGGAATATCCTGATAAGTATATGCCAAGTATTTGTGTAGTATTTTATTTTCATTGTTGCGTGTTCAGCTTAAGCCCATGTGTCAATGTTAGTTGTCTATATCTTCGTATGCTTTAGTTTTGGAGATTACGCATTAACTAATTAATTAGCTTCTACTACTCGATATTCATAAACAATTGTTAAATTTTCTTTGGAGAACACACATATATATATATATATATATATATATACAACACTTGTGGTCCGATCCTTCCCCGAACTACGCGTATAGCGGGAGCTTAATGCACTGGGTTATTCTTGCGATAGCAGTCAAATAATATTCGGACAAACGATGTCATTATAAAGAGATTTGACTGTAATAGCTATAAAGCGGTCTCGTAATCTTTAAACCCTATGAATATTATAGAATATCAGTAGATCGAAAAGGAATCTTGCAATGAGAAAGAAGAAGTAAAGTGTTGTATTTTCTAGCTGGGAAGTTCAATTGGAAGTTAAGAAAGGAAACGTATGCCTTGAGCTACGTTTGACAGTCAGTAATAGCTTTTGTTTTTTCAAGCAAAAATAATTGCTAATTCATATTGACATTTAACTTAAAATTGAAACAACAACAACAATGTCTCAGTTCCAAAAAACGATTCGACTTGAGACATTCTTTCAAAATTGACCTTGATCGACTGTTGAGCTAAGATTAATTGTCATAAACTTAAAAGTCAAAGTGGTTCTTAAATTTACTTGAAAAATATGAGGTGTACTTCGACTTCGTTAATGTCAATAATGGACTAAGATTTACCAAAATGCAACTTCCCCCTTGATTTATTTATTTATATGGGTACACATAAGAAGATAAGGATGCTGGTTGACTTTACAGTCTCTCAACCTATGGAATTTATTTGCTAAAATTAAGATTATTAATGTCATAAACTGCCAAGAAATTGGAAAGATGTGGTTTTTGTAAAGCTAATCTTGAATTATCGAACCATATAAGAATGATATTATAAGTAGACAAAAGAGATTTTTTTTTTGGGTTAATGACCAAAGAGAAGTTTATCGTGACACGTTCTTGGACTAATTTTAGTTTATTTGACTTAATTTTTTCTTGGGTCCATTTCTTTATACTGCTAAGACTTGTATCACTTAATTGAGACAGGTTTGTGTTGTATGAACAGAATAAATATAGATCAAAGTTAGGTGATAGGGCCGATCCAATCTACTATTAAACAACTCTCTTGTATCTTTTCTTAAGTCCAATTTATGATTTCCCTTTAATAATCAATGCTTCATTAGATCTGTAATTATTCCTTTAGAGCAAATTATAAGAACACGTCACGCCCTTTTTGTTAATTTATTTCTTTAATTTCTGTGGGAAGTACGTAGGAAAAGAAGAAAAAATTGAAACGATCAACAAAATGAGAAAATGAAAGTGATTCTTTCCCTTGGTTTGTTTTCGGACGATAAAAGAGATATTTGGAGAGAACTACTGAGGTGACTTCTTTAATGTCCAAATATGGGTGGTAAATAGGAGTGGTAATTTGACCCAAACCCATTTAACCCGTTCGCGTTTAAGGGTGGGCCGGTCATTGTCCCGTTCATTTGTTGAACTCACCCATCTTGATCCAGCGCATCACTCATCTAAAATTGGGTTGATTTTTAACCCAAATTGATCCATGAGTAATTTTGCTAAAATATCTTAAAAATAATTCTTTTTGTATTTGATATGTTATATATGACCATAACAATAGGAAAAAAATCTTACTTTATAACTAAACAATTCATAAGAAAACAACACATATCTATTAAAGCTTGGTAAGAGTTGGATGAGTTGGGGTATAACCCAAATTCTCGTCCATTTTCATCCAGTCCATCTCAATCAAAGTAACTTTTGGACGGATCATTCACCTGCCCATTTATTGATTTAGTCTATTTTTACCCACCCAAAATCAGTCCATTTGACACCCCTAGTGGTAAAATTAGCACATGAACTGTCATGGGCGGCTTTCTAGCCATGCCCCATGACCCCTTGGGCGTGCCCCATGGCGTCCTAGCAAGCCTCCCAACGCCTAGCGCCACGGACGACCCCGTGGTCTTGGCTGTGCCAAGTGACAAGCGCACATGTGCCTCTGTCGCCCACCGATATCCCTCGCCAGCACCCAACCGCAGGCAGATGCCGACGGACAACGCCGCGCGCGCAGACCGTGATGCCAAAGACAATTTTGCTGACAACATACATGTTTCTGCCTTGTAGAAAATAAAGTCCTTTTCATTGTAAATATAGAGTAGTTTTATTTCACGTACTTCCATTATGTTTCTCTAGCTTAGTCAAGTCTAGTCTTGTAACTTTGGTTTATTTTTTTAAGCACTGGTAGGGGGAATCAAGCAAGCAAACAATTCTCTGTACTGGTGTCTCTCCCCCTCAACACCATGTTGCTTTTCTGTAATAGCTTTCGTTAATGCAATCAAGCTTTCTTTCATTCTCGATTCTCATTTTTGTTCTCTCAATTGCTCTTGACATTGATTTTCCCATATGGCACTAACAATCTCGTCTAGAGTACGGAGGCGACCTCAGTTGGAGGACAGTAACTGCACTGACATCAGTTGCTTAGCCTTACGTCGCCCTTCCAAGGAATCTCAGGAAGGCGCCACGTAACAGTTGGTATCAGAGCCTAGGCTCGACATCGAACGAGGGAACGCATTTCCATTACCACCATTTCTGACCATGGTGAATCATGGGAACCGCATTGCGACCCTTGAAGAGACGGTTGACGTATTACGACCCATCGTGGATACAGTGCCTGAACTAAGAACCAGCCTAGTGCAAAGGTTGGACGACCTGGACCGTATAGTGCTCCAGGCCGAAGTTGACATAGGAAACATCAGTCGCGACTCTAAGGGAGATCGGCAAAAGGCAGCCACAGAGGCAGCCAAAATTTTTGGCAAATTCGAGGGCCTCCAATAGGTGCGTGCTGAGGATTTAGCCTACAGGGCACAAGAGGCAGACAGGGTGACTGTCATGCAACAAACTATAGACAACTTGACAGGCCAGCTCAATGTTGTCAATGCGGCTTTATAGGGCCTGCTTCGAGGAGGTGGAAACCAAATCGGGGGTGTTGTGAACATCGCTTCCGCGACACAAAAACTGAAAATTCCTGAGCCAAAGCAATACAATGGAGCTAGAATGCCAAGGAAGTGGAAAACTTTATCTTTGACATCGAATAGTACTTCGATGCCGTTGGGGGCCTAGAAGAAGCTTAAAAGGTAGCAACTGATGCCATGTATCTTTAGGGTGATGCTAAACTCTGGTGGTGGGTGAAGTACGAAGCCATCAGAGCTAGTGAAGATGCTCTCGAGACATGGATAGAACTAAAGGCAGCCATACGCCTACAATTGTTCCCCGAAAATGTTGAATACGACGCAAGGAGAAAGTTACGAGAGCTCCGCCAAACCAAATCAGTGCGGAATTACGTGTGGTAATTCTCCGCGCTCATGCTAAACATACGTGACATGGGAGGACAAAGACAAGCTTTTCACCTTCTTGGAAGGGTTGAAACCTTATGCCCGTATGGAGCTGCAAAGACAAAGGGTAGATACCCTACCTAAGGCGATCCAAGCAGCCGAATGCCTTGGGGACTATCAAGTGGAAGCTCAGAAGGATAGGCCTCAACTGCCTTCCCGAGCGAGATATAAAGGGAGCCAGCCTAGCAATGGTGGCCCTAGCAGAAGTAGGGAAAATCGGAGTGCGACCAAATCTAAGGCTCCCTCCTCAGGAAACAATAGTGCTGCGTCAAACAACAATGATCGGGGGAGAAAGCCTCCTTCAGGATACCGTCATTGCGGCGGACCACATTGGAACAATGAATTCCACATTCACAGATGAACGCCCATCAAGCTTTTGATGATGGGACCGATGACGACTCAGAGGATGCGGACCAGACTGAACCAGTAGGTGCCTTCAATGCAATTGTTGGCTCTATTTCTGAGGCATTAGCGGAGACCAGTGCTGGTATTTGTAAGAAGAAGGACCCATGTCCAATTACCAAGAAAGGGGAAAAGAAGGCGGATGAGGGGACTCCTCTTAAACAAGATAGGACCTTGATATTCGTCGAGATGAAGGTGAATGGAAATCCCACTCGGGCGATGATAGACACGGGTGCTACCCATAACTACTTAGCCTCTACTCAGGTGAAGTGCCTTGGTCTAGTTGTAGGAAAGGTTAGAGTTCGTGTCAAGGCTATCAACTCACCTCCTCAGCCAGTGGGTGGAATAGCCAAAGAGGTACCAGTGAAACTTGGGCCATACAAAGGAAAATTCAACCTGCGAGTGGTGATCATAGATGACTTCGAGTTGATAGTTGGTTTGGAATTCCTAGGTCAAACCAATACCACGCCCGTGCCATATGCAGACATGTCACTGATGATGGGAACAAACAGGGCCAAGCTTTGCATTATCCCGTGCATGCCCATGAAGATGGCAGTTGAGAACATCTCAGTCTTGCAGTTGAAGAAGGGGGGTCAAAAGACATGAACCTACGCTCCATGCAACCCTCTGCATTTAAGATATAGAACGCTCCTTGGGTCCCATTCCTGCACCCGTGAAGGAGCTACTACTGGAGTTTGAAGATGTCATGCCACAAGACATGCCAAAGCGACTCCCGTCTAGGCGCACTGTGCACCATGAAATTGAGTTGGTGCCGGGCGCGAAGCCACTCGCCCGGGCACCTTACAGAATGTCACAACCCGAACTCATCGAGCTTCGGAGACAATTGACGGAAATACTAGACACGTGGATCATTGTGCCCTCCAAGTCCCCATACAGGTCCCCTGTTCTATTTCAAAAGAAACATGATGGCAGCCTGCGACTCTGTGTGGATTATCGGGCTCTCAACAAAATCACCGTGAAGAACAAGTATCCTATTCCGCTAATGGTAGACTTGTTCGATAGACTGGGTGGTGCGACGGTGTTCACCAAGATATACCTAAAGACAGGTTATTGGCAAGTTCGGATTGCAGAGGGTGATGAGCACAAGACGACCTATGTGACAAGATATGGGCCGTACGACTTCCTGGTTATACCGTTCAGCTTAAGTAACGGTCCAGCCACATTTTGCACCCTGATGAACCAAGTCTTCCGAGAGTACATTGATGAATTCGTGGTTGTCTATTTGGATGACATTGTGGTATATAGCAAAACACTTGAAGAACACCCGGAGCACTTGCGGAAGGTCCTAGCCCGATTGCGGGAGCATGAACTATATGCGAAGCTGTCCAAGTGCTCATTTGCTCTAAAGAAGATTGACTTCCTCAGACATGTCATTGAGGAAGGGCGGATCAAGATAGACCAACAGCAGATTCAGGCAATCACAGATTGGCTGCCGCTTAAGGATATCCATGCCTTAAGGGCGTTCCTTGGCCTATGCAACTTCTATCGGCGATTTGTGAAAAACTACTACCTTATCGCAGTGACAATGACAGTACTCCTTAAGAAGGTCACGCCTTGGGATTGGGGACCCAGGCGAGCGGAGGCCTTCAACGCATTGAAAGTGACTATGTCTAGTAGCCCCGTCTTGGCCCTCTCTGATTTGGCCAAGCCATTCGAGGTACAAACGGATGCATCCGACTATGCCCTTGGCAGAGTCTTACTACAAGAAGGGCATCCTGTAGCGTACGAGAGCCAGAAGCTAAAGGATGCAGAGCGGCGCTATGCCTCCCATGAGATTTGTTGTCGTCCACTGCTTGCGTCTTTGGAGGCACTATCTGCTGGGGACCCCGTTCGTGGTCAAGGCAGACAACACAGATGTACCCAGCCTAAGCTGAATGATCGACAAGCCAGGTGGCAGGAACTCCTAACTGAATTCCACTTCAACCTGGAGTATCGAAGTGGGAAGACCAATCATGTGGCTGATGCGCTCAGTCGGAGAGATGATCTAGCATTGGTGTGCCTACTCTCCACCCTAAGGGGGAGCGAAGTAGCCACCACCATCAAGGACCAGATACAGGATCTACTCATCAAGGATCATGTTGCACATATTTGGTTGATTTGGTAGGACAAGGCAAGACTCGCCAGTTCTACATGGAAGATGGTTTTCTGAAAGTGAAAGGGACCCGACTTTATGTTCCTAAAGGAGGAGATCTGCGAAGGACTCTTCTGGCGGTATGTCATGATACTCTGTGGACCGGCCATATCGGTGAAGAACGCACCATGGCGTTACTTCGTCATACATATTATTGGCCTCAAATGGCCGATGACATCGCTCAGTATGTGAAGACTTGTCTAGTATGCCAGAAGGACAAGTCAGACCACTTGACACAAGCGGGACTCTTGGAACCACTAGCTTGACACAACGTCGTGCGCGCAGACCGTGATGCCAAAGACAATGTTGCTGACAACGGATCTGTTTCTGCCTTGTAGAAAACTAAGTCCTTTTCATTGTAAATATTGAGTAGTTTTATTTCATGTACTTCCATTATGTTTCTCTAGCTTAGTCAAGTCTAGTCTTGTAACTTTGGTTTATTTCTTTTAAGCACTATTAGGGGGGATCAAGCGATCAAACTTTCTAGCAAGCAAAGAAGTCTCTGTACTGGTGTTTCTCCCCCTCGACACCGTGTTGCTTTTCTGTTTTAGCTTTCATTAATGCAACCAAGCTTTCTTTCATTCTCAATTCTCATTTCCGTTCTCTCAATTGCTCTTGACATTGAATTTCCCGTACGACACTGACAATCTCGTCTAGCGTACGGAGGGGACCTCAGTTGGCGGACAGTAGCCTGACACCAATTGCTTAGCTTTACGTCGCCCTTCCAAGAAATCTCAGGAAGGCGCCACGTAACATAACATATGATCCATCCAAATTTAGTTTAACCTGCCCATTTAGTACCCCTAATGTCCCTAGAATAAGAAAAAGAAGTCGATCTAAAATGGTAAATTGCTCTGACTTATCAAACTCCATTAGAAAAATTCTATTGGGAAATAATAGTGATCATTATTTTTCCTCTCCAATTTTCTTTATCTTCGAAGCTTCCTTGCCCTACTTTCTAAACAGAGGGAAAAACGACTTGAGTTTGTTTCCATTCTCACGTAGCTTTTGTAATGTGCTCAACATTTATGTGGTACGTCTTAATTTAATTTTATGTGTTTTTACCCGTGGATATATCTTCACTAAAGTACGTAATTTTTCTATTGATTATCTTTGAAAACTTAACAATATTGGTGTAAATACTAATCGTAAAGGGTCTCAAAAACTGTAAAAATTAGCCAAAGTGGAAATATGCAAACTTAGAAATATCCAAAGTGCCCAAAAAGGTTCCAAAATGAAATTTTATTTTTTACGTCTAACACTCAAGCACAAAGGTATGGCGCTTTCAATATTATTATGTGTTTCGACATCATACGCAATTCTTAGCCCACTTCATAAAATCATTTTTCAGGAAAAATTCTGAGTGAAAGCTTAATTACTATATTAAATTGCATTT
Source organism: Nicotiana attenuata (assembly GCF_001879085.1). Lineage (NCBI taxonomy): Eukaryota > Viridiplantae > Streptophyta > Magnoliopsida > Solanales > Solanaceae > Nicotiana > Nicotiana attenuata. The sequence continues at coordinate 134,395 of NW_017670681.1, forward strand.
TTCGATCAGATAGTCAAAGATCACTACCACCAGGTTGTGTTGGAATAGATAAGATCCCTCCATTCTTAATAAGATGTCTTAGGTTCGAGTCTTGAGATTGAAAAAAAAATCTTGGTAAGAAACGTTTTTTCTTTTAATAGGTCTCATACGGCGTGAGTCCAGGTTGATCGGGGCTCAATACGAATACCGAACATAATAAGAAGCCAAACAAGGAAAAAGATCGTTCCCAATTATTGTACTCTATTTTGTGTTATGACATTTGACACTTAACTTGAAAATAGAACATGGGATCAAAATAAAATAAAATAGATCAAAGGGAGGAAAAGTAATGAAAAGGTTGCCGACCTGCAGGTGCAGTGGGTAAGGAAAAAGAAATAAAAAAAACAAGGAGGAAAAGGAAGAAATGATGTAAACTAACCCAAAAAAAATGAGGCAAAATTCATATTAAAAAATGTCACATTCGAAGCTATAGTAAACGTATTCTTGCAGGATAAGTTGTCTATGAACACCACGAATTAGATATCAATTTAATGGACTTCAATTCAGTCCACACTTGTATATTTTATCGACCACAAGATCATTTTCTCCTTCGACATTAACTTGTTTTTATTTAAACGACATTTTGACTAAAAACGTTTTTCATCTTCCTGAGCCGAGGGTCTATCGGAAACAGCTTCTCTGCCCTATCGGGGTAGGGGTAAGATCTGCTTACACACTACCCTCTCCAGACCCCACTGAGTGAACTTTACTCGATCGTTAGTTATTTTGACTAAAAATGTTGTATATGCCCACGTGATAATCTGGTGGACCTGACACTAGGTGACGTATATAATCAAAAACAATTAAAAAAAATTAAGAGTTTCTGTTATGAAATACTTGATTATGGTGGATGTCCATAACTCCTAAGGGAGTAACACCCACTACTCTTCTCCATTAACCTCCCACTACTTCTTACCATTATGGATGTAACTCCCACACCTCCATGATCTTCCCCCATGTTCTCAATAGTTAATACCATGTTTATGGAGTCCCTTTGTATTACCTATAACATCCTATAAATAGAGGGTTTAGGCATCACATTGTGGACACTTGAGTACATGGAAAAAATAGATTCTCTCCTCTCTTTCTCTCTACATTGTTGTCTATCTTCTTGTTTTATATTATTACTTTGAGCTAAGTTTCGTAACACGTTATCAGCACGAGTCTCTAACCAAGTTTTGAGTTTGGTTCTTCTTCTGCCCATGTTCTGATTAGTCTCATTACGAGAATCAGAAAAGAATAACTACTATAACTAGTAAGTACAAAAGCAGGTAAGTGTGAGGTTGGACTTGAAAGAGAGTCTGCCATGCTCCAGGTTTACTGCTCCATTACTTATATTGTGTTTTTAAGTCTTTTGAGTTGACAATTTAACTTCCCAATAATTTTCATTCTTGACCTTGTCTAAATTATTAAAGTTTAGAAAATCGAATAGGTAATTGAATTTTTTTCAGTATGAGTTTGTGTCAGTTACATGAATTCTTGGGGTTATGGCTTATGTTATGCTAGTAATAGTTCCTCCACTGCATCTAGTATTTTGATTACAAAGAAAAGGAAATCGGATTTAATACATATTTGACCCACCACTCAATGGCCCCTATAATTGTGTGCACTTTTACTTGTAAGTGGCCTGGCCTGATAACTTTGAGCTAACTGGATAATATAAAAAGTGATTATTCTGAGGTTATATTTGTGTGCTTATTTTTTGTTGTTAGTGATATTGATAATAGTAACAAAGTTTGAGTTATTAGTACCGATGAAATTTTTCTCACACTTTTGAAGTACTCATGAATTGTATAGCTTACACATTGTTGTCATTTTTTTAATATAATATACCGTGAACTAAATTTTTTCAGAGTCTTGTAAGAAATAGTTGATCTCATTTATATCTTAAAGAAGTCAAAATTACATGCGATGAGTTCATAAATTGATGAAGTACTAATGTTTATAAAATTGTTATAACATAATGGTTTTATGCATAACCATTATATATGGCCCTGTGGGTAAGTGATTTAGAGGACCGAGGATGAGCCTCAATTGTATTTTGGCCTATTATTCTATTGGTTGAGATAAGACGGTGGGTTCAAGTCCCATCGTACCTTGAGGGTAAGACACCGGGTTTAAGTCCTAGTGCACCATGATAATAAGACGTTGGGTTTGAGTCCCAACAAATTTGGCCTAACACGCCTTTATATGGGTAAGGCATTGGGTTTGAGTCCTAATGCACCATATTGATGATATAATGATGACTAATGAAAATAATATATTTTTCATGAAAAAGCATGAAGCTTGTCCCACTTGATTTGCTCTATTCTTGAAGTGAATGTGATAGCGGTGCATAATAAATCTAAATGAAAACAAGTGGTTGACTAATGAACGTGGGTGTGCCAAAGACCAAAATAATAATAGTCATCATTATTGTAATTATAAAAGGAGAACAATAAGGGTTCTCAAAATAATCCTTCGAAGGTGAAGGAATTGTGTATCAATATGGTCTGTAAATATGAGGCACGCTCAGACGATTATAGACCATTTTATTGAAAGTATGCGACTTGTGATAAGCATTGTAAATGCAGACTCATTCCTGAAGTGAGTGTGAAAATATATATGTGATACAAATTATGCACAAGAATGTATTTATGCATGGTTGAATAAATACTACAACTCAC
>NW_017670681.1:138735-149725 GCF_001879085.1 Nicotiana attenuata
AGTATAAAGGCTATATGGAGATATTGAAATATGATTAATATTATATTGCAAAAAGAATCCTTGATATAAATTTGTTTATTCTAACAAATATTGTCAAGGTTTTGTTGTTTATGCAAATGCAGGCATTTATTGAAGTCCGTTCTTCAAACAATCTATTTGTATGTGAGGAATTGTCATATTATCATTTCACAAGATGTGTGACTTTTCTTTGAAGAGAAGATTCCAATAATAATGAAGACGCTGATGTTTGCTTATCTCAATTGAAAGAAGAATATATTGAAGGAGACTGAATAAATCATATATTTCATCAAAGTTCTTTGTCAGACACGATCTTCAACAGAATGATGAAATAGATGTTCAAGAAATTCGTTCAAGTGATAATTTGGCGGAATAATTCACCAAGGCATTGCCGATCTCAATATTAGAGAAATTGTTAGATAAGCTTGGAATTCGTCGTGATATTTTCATCAGGGGGAGGCAAATATGTGTTGTACTCTTTTTCCCTTAGCTAAGGTTTTATCCCACTGGGTTTTCCTGGCAAGGTTTTTAACGAGGCAGCAAATAAAGCGTATTACAGATATGTGTACTCTTTTTCCTTTACTAGGATTTTTTTTCCATAGGATTTTTTCCTAGTAAGGGTTTAACGAGGCACATTATCTTTGGACATCCAAGGGGGAGTGTTATGAAATACTTGATTATGGTGGATGTCCATAACTCCTAAGGGAGTAACACTCACTACTCTTCTCCATTAACCTCCCACTACTTCTTACCATCATGGATGTAACTCCCACACCTCCATGATCTTCCCCCATGTTCTCAATAGTTAATACCATGTTTATGGAGTCCCTTTGTATTACCTATATCATCCTATAAATAGAGGGTTTGGGCATCACATTGTGGACACTTGAATACATAGAAGAAATAGATTCTCTCCTCTCTTTCTCTCTACATTATTGTCTATCTTCTTGTTTTATATTATTACTTTGAGCTAAGTTTCGTAACAAGTTCGATTTTATTTGATTTTTTACTCTCTTTTTTTTTCTTTATAAGTGTTACTCTATATTTTTTGGAAAAATTGGTAGAAAGGAAAATGAAAAAAAAAAAACAATCGTTTCCAAAACAAGCAAGAAAAGATTTCAAATTTGACCTTTTATCTCCCGTTCCTTTTCAGTTAGCTATTGACGTTTCAAACGGTAATGACAACAACGTGCACGGCATATGATAAAAGGATTTGACGTTACCCAATCATAGCATTATGCAAAGGCACAAAGAAAACGTGCATTTTGTTATCAATTCCATATTTCCATGTCCAAAATGAAAGTAGCATATACTTGATTTATTCGTTTTCTTTTTTACTTTTTTTGGGGAATTACATATACATACAACTCACACACGTACAATGTAACTATATGGCCTCTATTTAACCTTGCAAAGTTGTAGCCTAAAAATAATAGGCTAAGATTCAACATTCAACTCCAAATAGGTTTTCGAAATTATTATTCAATTTTTTTTTTTTAAAAAGATGCTCAAGCTTTTTAAATTAATTTTCATAACAATAATTGTGACTTAAACATTAGTTCAACCAGCCAAATCCATTTGGGTGGTGGAAATTAGATTTTTAATATAATCCACTATTGTTGAACACGCTTAAATAAGTGGGTTTAAATTTCAAATGTGATTTTATGAGAAATTTGGAGTGGATGTTGTTTAGACTTGTTTGGAATAATATAAAGAGGTTGTATACAAAATATGAAGTCATTTAATGAAGATTGGACTGGTCCTCCATTGTTGAACAAACTTAAATAAGTAGTCTTTAATTTCTAATTTGGTTTTATGAGAAATTAATTTGGAGAGAGTGTTATTTAGACTTGTTAGAAATAATATAAGGAGGTAGTCTATAACATTTGAAGTCATTTAATGCAGATTTGGGCTGATTTTGAATAAGAATTGCAACTGAAAATCGTGGAAGTTCGGCTAGACACGCTTGTATAAAGGTGGTGTATAAGAGGTGTTTACACACCCATGTACACTATTATACAATATTATACATCATTATACAAAAATTGACTTTGTCTTATTCCTTGCGTGTTTTCGTAAATTTAACCCAAATCTTGCTCAAATCTACTCCAAATCACTTCAAATTTAAATTTTGAACTCCTTTTGATGTTTTCAATCAATTGGAAAACCACCCAATCAAACCACAAACTCAAAAAAATTATTTTCGAAAGCGAAGCTTTAAATGGCCTCTGTTGTGGACTTCTGTTCTACAAATTTCTTACATTGCAACCACCTTTTGTCTGAAGAGAGGGATTAAAAATAAAATAAAACAATAAATCCATGGAAAAAACGAGGATACTTATAAGAAATGAAAATAAAGGTGAAAACTGAAGGTAACCCTCAAAATAATTAAGGCGGGTTAAAGGTTGAAAAGTTTCTTTCATGTTATGTACAACCTGAGTCAAACATGGTAAGAACCTGGGTCATTTTTTTATTAAGTTGTTGAGCCAAGCGACAAGGGCCGTAATTCTTTTTTTTTTTTTTTGGATATGTGAAAGATAGTCTTGGCATAATGTTCTAATCACATGTTCAAACGATAGTTACAACGGAGTGATGGTAGGCTAGAAACTCATGTTTTAGTCATAGTTTGCATTCCAATCACTGTATTTTACTTGTAGTTGAACTTAATTAATGGTAATTGCGCTTATTACGTGTTTTACGCCTTGCAGGAAATGATTCCGAGCTATTAAGATAATTTAGAGCTAATTTTAAAAAAGTGGAGCTTTGAATTCTAAGTAAAAGCCAAAAAAATTAAGTCGGGATCACGTTCGAGGGTCGAGTGCCACGTCTGAATGTCAAAAAGTGAGAAAAAATTACTCTAATAAAAATAAACTACCGTGTTGCGCCATGCGCTGAGGGGTGCGCGGCGCTAGTGCACAATTCCTACAGAGTGAAAAAAATAGGACTCTGAACTTTTTCACTAATGCGGCGCATGGTGTGCCTCCCGGTGCACCGCAGTAGTGTATTTTCTCGCCGAACTTTTTCCACTTCGACTTGAAAAGGATAGTTTTGTCTTTTCCCGTTACTACATGATATAAATAAATTAAAAATATGAATTGTGGAGGACATTTGAACTACGGAAGACTGGGAGAACACTGGAGACTCTACCGCACAAGGATTCATCATTCTTTTCTCAACTCAACACTCGAGTTTGGATTGAATTCATGTTTAACCTACTCTTTAATTATATTTGTGATGACTTCCTTCATGATTATGGAGTAGTTTCCCTTAGGGTTTGACGGATATGGTATTTTGATTAATATTTATGAATTTTAATTCTAGTTCTTTGCTTGAATTTGGTTATGGAACTTTGAATTGTTTGAAACTTTATTCACTAGTTTTTTTTAATCGAAAGAGGAATATTGTGGTGATTATCATTTTGTTTGGTTTAATTTAGTTATTCTCTTTATTAATTGAAAGAGCTTGTCAAATTGTTGATTAAATCAAATTAGGAGAATATTCGAGAGAAGTTTTCTTGAAGACTAGTCCATTAATGCATGCTTGCTTATTTTCACATTGCTTATATTAGTTCACCTCTTAGAGTTAATATTTAATCGAGAAAGGAGTCTTGACTACACGTTTGAACTTATCGTCGAGTGAATTCGTGAGAATTATTAGAACATTAGAGTGAACTAAACTAGAGTTGGGTCCCAAACGGCTATCTTGCACCTATCCTGTCACGACCCTTATTTCTCCTTTTAATATTTCAGTGTTGCTCTACTCTTGTCTTTCAGTGATCAATTGTTAATAGTTTTAGTTTCATAGTTAATTTTAGTTATTAATCATCCCAACCAACATGTTAATAATCCCGAATAGTGTTAAGCTAGAAATTACTTTAACAAAATTTAAATCCAATCCCTGTGGAGACAATAATCATAACTATACTATCTTTGGTTAGCGAGCATTAATTTCATATTGTGTTTGCGCTCGTCAAATTTTGGCACCGTTGTCGGGGATTTGAAATCAATAGTATTCAGATTAATTTTTAGTGTTCAGGAATCAATTTTATTTTATTCTTTGTTGTATTTCTCTTCCGTGTGCAGGCAACAGGTTAAGTTCGTTGGTGCATGACTCGATCTTCTTCAAAAGAAGTAATACCCTACAAACCAGAGTTGGATAAATACCTGCGACAACTGAGAAAAGAGAAAGAACTCACAAGGACAATGGTTAAAAGCGGTAAGGAGGTAGTTTATTCGTTTGCACGGGAAGCAGCCGCACGGGCAGCTGCTGAAGCATCTCTCAGAGTTGATGAAACGATTGACGGGAACAGAGGACGAAAATTCAACCTGAACCGACCTTTGGTTGAAGGAGAATTTGAAAATAATATACCCAAGCTTGGACGATCACTGGGAGACTACGCCAGACCATTCTACAACCTTGGAGTATTTAGTGTGCGACCTCCTCCGATCACGACCAATAATTTTAAGATCAAGCAAGGGCTACTTCAGACTATTCAGAATAATTGTGTCTTCTGAGCCAAACTCAACGAAGATCCAAATACTCATTCGATGGATTTTGATAAGATTAAGAATACCTTCCAGCATAACGGGGTATCGAAAGATTCTATCTACTTAAGGACATTTCCTTTTTCACTGAGGGAAGATGCTAATCACTAGTAACGAAGTTTGCTATTTGGGTCAATTCAAACTTGGAAAGACATAACAAAGAAGTTCGTTGAAAATAATTTTTCAGCTGCAAAAACAAGAAAAATTCGAAGAGAGATCCCCAACTTCGAGAAAGATAGAGATATGGTGTTTGAAGAATGGGAAAGATTTAAGGATATTGTGAGAAGATGTTAGCATCATGGAGTAGACTTGTGGATGCAACTCCAAGATTTCTGGGATGGTCTGACACCCACTGGCAAGAGGACGCTAAACAACGCAGTTGGAGGTCCTCTAATGAAGAAAACTCCTGAGGAGATTGTTGCAATTCTGAATGAATTATCTGAAGATGCAAATAAATGACCTGCCGATGATAATGACAGAAGGAAAAAGGTTGGTTACATCAAGTGGATTCTAACACATTATTTCAAGCCCAACTAGATATTATGGCTAGAGAGATACGAAAGTTAACCTTAGCCAAGGTCTAAAGCCAGTCATTCTCGATTTGTGATTTTTGTGGAATGGGTCATCCAACGCATGAGTGCTAGGCCTCGAATACAGATGAAGTGGTAAATATTGTGGGGAGCTTTGATAGACGCAACTACAAAGTGGCAATAATTTTAACTCCATGGGGCAGAGGCACCCAGGTTTTATTGGAGTTCACCAGGTGGTAGTGCAAACGCATGGAAACGAAATAACTCCAGACCCTAGAGATAGACACCAGGTTTTCAAAATCAGCAAAGGCAGCAATATTAGCCTCCATAGTCTAATCAGTCTAGCATAGAAGATCCGGGGAAGGCCTTTATTATTAAGACAGATGAAAGGCTCGAAACTCATGGCTCAGCTATACGAGAACTAGGCACAGCTATCCGAGAACAGGGCACGACCATTCGAAACTTGGAAAGACAGGTAGGGCAACTTGCTAATCTATTGTCTTGGAGGGTTCCAGGAACTCTCCATGCTGATACTGAAAGAAATCCAAAAGAGATAATAAAGACAATGTATTGGAGAATCCCAGAGCAAAACAAAAGGATGAGTTGATTGAAGGACAGGGAGAGATTGTGGAGGAGCAGAAAAATAGCAACATTCAAGAAGGTGAAGTCATGGTAGATGATGGCCTTAAGAAGAAGGGGAAGGCTAGAGCTTAGAAGAAGAAGAAAGACGAAAATTCAATGAATGGGGAGACTGAGGAAAGCAAATACATACATGCTTTACCTTTCCTTCAGAAGCAGAGAAGAGAGAAGCTGGACAAACAATTTGAGCATTTCCTAGATTTGCTCAACCAGGTGTATGTTAATCTACCATTCACAGATGCCAGCTTATGCTAAATTCTTGAAGAAAATATTATCCAACAAGCGAAAAGTGGAAGAGACATCTGTTTGCTCAAAAGTTATCATATACCTTATGAGTGTAAACAATATAAATAAATCACGGGAAAATCATAGCAAACCGTAATAATACATTAGACCAAATGAAAGATGCGCAAATAAGTACTCAGCGTTAGGAAGAGAGACATTAAAAGCTTTTATTGATAGTATTGCTTTGGTCTGCCTCTCCATGAAGAGGTTCAGAGCCTTACAATGATGTTCCACTTTCCCATAATATGTGTATCGTTGTATCTTTCTCTCTCTCTTGAATAGTAAAGAAGAAGAAGCCCCCTTTCTAGGGTTTCCTCTCTTGGTATTTATAGCTGTGAGCTTTGTGAGCTGGCAATAAGTGGCCGTGACCACGTTGGGGTTTCGCTTTCATGATGACGGACGGGCCATGGCCTTGTTGATCGAATCAGATAAGGGTTGAATACCGCTAATTCTGAGTGGTCGTACCACTAATCAATCATGAATTAGCTTAAGACGGTTTAACATCGTTAATTATCGTGGGTTCAGATTTTGACCTATACAGTTAGTCCCTCCGCTTATTGAAGTCGTGCCTTGGCCGAGCTCGATGAGTGGATTTCATCGACTGTAGTTTGAGAAACTCGGATAGGGAGGTCCACTGTCGCTTCGGTCGAGGCCGAATTCTCTTTGGCGATGGCCCTTAGCCTTGTAGAGTGTCAGTGTTTTGTTATTGTGTTGTCAAGTCGCCGTTCGATCGAGGTTGGACTCTCCTCCTTGGCGAAGGCACTTGACCCTTTAACTTAATTCGAGTGAGGTCGAGCTTTGTTGTGCTCTGATCCTTACGTTTGTTTGGGAGCATACCCGTTAACCATGGTGGACGGGTCGTATGTTGTGCGGCCGAGGGGAGTAAGGGCACGGTTGATTCGTGTTTGGCGACGTCCAAAATTTTGAGGGCGCACGGAACATCTCCTCAGCGTTCATAGGTCGTTACAACCATTTCGAGGGCGAGATGCCGGTTGGCGACTGAAAAGCTGCTTCATGAAGCCTGTCATAATGACGCACGTTTCTGTAGAATCAAACCGGTGTGCGGTTGGTCATGTAGTTAATGGTGGCTATTGGGGTTCATGAAAGCTACTTGTGTTGCCTATAAATAAGGGCTGAGGCATTTACTTCTCATATTTTCATTGTTTGTCTAAGAGAGATTCTGAAGAAGCTTTTCTTCCTGCTAATTCACCTTCATCTTGGCTCTTCGATCGTTATAACTTCTGTCTTGTCCATCAAACTTTGTTTCTTTCTCGTTAGTGAATCAACAATGGCAGGTAGTTCTTCCCAAGACGTTCTTTCGATGGATCTTCCGGTTAACTTTCCGGTGGTTGAAGGTCCATCTCCGGCAATGGGAGGTGCAGGACCGGTGGAGACCGATGAAGTTCCATCGGTCGACGAGATAGTGTCTCTTTCCGGAGGCCTGATGACTGACTTCACTGTCGATGGTAGAGAGGATCAGGTGAATGAGGCCCCGTTAATGGGGGAAATTGGGATGGCCCAATTACGGGAAAAGGGGGTCATCCCTAGTTATGCTGACGTCGTTCTTGCTAGAAGCAAGGAGAGGGTCCACACCGACCGCAGGGGATACTGCGTCTTTTACGCCTATCCCTTCAAGTTGGGGTTTAAGCTCCCGCTCTCAATGTTGGTGGTTGATTTCTGTCGTTATTACGGGGTATGCCCGGGTCAGCTTGCTCCTTCTCTTTACAAATTATTAGCAATGCTTATCAAATGTGCAGAACTGGCAGGTAGGGAGGTCACGCTGCAGCATGTGCTTAGCCTCTACACTCCCCAGAGAGTTCGTGGTACCATGATTCGAGCGTGCCCTCGCGGGACGAGGGGCCTGACTGTGAAACTGGATGATGAGGTCGACCCTCGCCCTTTCGAGCACTTCTTCTACATCAGAACTGAACATTTAGTGGTGTGCTCTACTGGGTTCCCAGAGGCTTGGAATCATGCACGTAAGTTCCTTAATCGTCGAATTCCCTTTTCTGCCCCTCCTTACGTCTTGTGCTCATAAACGTTAACTCGTATCAATTTTGTAGCCGAAAAGTTGTCGCCGGCTCCGTTGGCTGGGATTCATGAGTCGGTTGAGGCTGTGCTCCCCCATACGATGGGGATACACACATGGGCGTCTTTCTGGGAGAGGCATGGTCGTAGGCCTGTGGCAGGTAAAAAATTGATTTCTTCTTCTGTTCTGCTTTGTTTCAACTCTATTCATCAACTTTGTTTTTCTATGATCAGGGAGGGCACGCCGCGTCAGGGCCCCTCAGTTGGCCTTCAGTCGGCCGGGTGTGATTGCTCGGCTCACTGCAGCACCGGTGTCGCGCCCAGTACCGAGGGCGGCGTCAGTTGAGTGTTCGGCGTCTCCTTCTCCAGTGCGGGCCGCACTTCGGGACGAGGGACCATCGGGGGTTGTGCGCCCTAGAGCGGAATCGTCATCAAATGGGGAGGAAGAGCGGCCATTGATAAGGCGCAGGGTCGCGTTCACGCCGGCTCCTCCTGTGGTAATTAATTTGGACTCCCCCCCGACGGATGCGGAGAGGAGTGCGGTTGCGGCGCCTGCCCCTGAGGGCGGACAAACAATGGGGGTTGCCCCGGTTGGCTTAGGCCATGATGATACCATCGCTTCGGCGACTCAGTTGGAGGTTCCAGTCGCTGGGACGGGAGGTAGTTCCTCAGCGGCTGCTAATGTTGGTGAGTTAAGCGCTCCTTTGGTGGTTACAGCGGGTGGTTCCACCTCTCTGGTGGCGGAAGGAGGAAAGGATGTTGTAGGAGATGATTACGAGTCCGAATCCGACTTGGACCCCGACGACATCCGTATGTTCCAAGAAGGCTTCACCAATTCAGCGGTGCGCGCAGAGGGGCGATCTTGCTTCATCGAGGTTCCCACGGAGTTGAACTTATTGCTCCAAGGGGAAAACTTGGGGCTGCAGTTCTAGCTGCTATGCTCGGAGGCCGAGAATGCGTCGTTGAGGGACGTTACGGATATCGGACTGATGAATGAAGTAGCTGTGATGGGCTTGAGGGTATGTAATATGACGTCGGTTCGCTTCTTCTTCGTCTTAGTTTGTTCTTTATCTTAATTGTTGTCTTTGCTTTGCAGTCTTATTTGTTGGAGGTGGAGAGCATCCATCGAGCCAACGTCCGCTCGGGGATATTTTTGCGGGTGCTGGAGAAGTACCGTCGCTACCAAGATCGGTGCCGAGAGATGCACGTGCGCTTGAGGAATGATCCTCGTAGCCGGGCCTTGGTCGAGGAACTGACGAGGCGGGAGCTTCAGGTGCAGCAAACACTTGGCAGAACGAGTGCTCTCGAGGAGCAGCTCCGTCGGAAGGATGAGGAGCTCGAGGCGGGAAAAAGGGCTGCAGCTGAGTGTGAGCGCCAGGGCCGGGCTAAGGCGGCGGAGGGCGCTGCGGCATGGAGCGGGAAAGTGACTGCGTTGGAGGGTAAAGTCGCGGTATTGAAGCTTCAGGTGAGGGATGCCTCGTCGAGGGCTGGGGCGTTGAAGGAAGCTATCCGCGTGCACGAGTCCCAACGGGCGTTGGAGAGGGCTGTTGCGGCCTATAGAGAAGCGAGTCTCGAGGAGCGGATCGGTGTCTTTGAGCAGGATGCTCAAGTCATGGCGGACCGGATCACAGCCTTAGAAGAAGAGAATCAGCGCCTACGGGATCAAGACGCTTCTTCCAGCCAGGCTCGCGAACTTTGGGTCTTTGCCGAGGCCCAACGTGATGTATATAAGAATTTGTGGGAGGCCGGCATCATGACCGAAGCTGCTTTCGAGGGAGCGCGTCAAAAGGCTCGTGAGGTCCGTACCGACTGTGGTTTTGACGCGGCGACGCCAGAGGCTGACGCTGGTGCAGATGGTGGCGCGGATGGCGCCGAGTAAAAAGATGTTATGCATTTTTTTCTTGTTTTGTTCGCCGTTTGGCGTTTAGGTGTTTCTTGTTTTTCTTTTTTCTCTTTCCTTGTATTGATCGGCCTTGGCCGGGTGTAAGCAGGGATGACCCGCAATTAATTTCGTGGATAAATGAGATCTCCTTTCCTTTATTTGCCTTGTATCTGTTTGGTACCTCCTCTTTTTTCCCCTTTAATTTTTCTTTGCATGCGCTCGAAGGGGTGATTTGCCTTCGAGTTCGACTCTGGTAGGCTTTAGTTTTTAATTGTTGACGACTCTTCTTCTTCGACTCGGGGTGAGCGAGTCGGAGCCGTTGCTTGGCGATAGCGGCACTTAGCCTTAGTCCCGGTTCGGGCGCGGTCGAACTGTCGGCCGTGATGATAGAAAACGCGGCCTTGTAGTTTGACCGGGGCCGGACTTTACGTGCCCCCAATCTTAGTTTGAGTTAGGATACTTACTTGAAGGGAGAGGGTGCCTAACCTGCGCCTCGATTCGTTGGAGGTTGGATTTTGCTGAGTTTAACGATGAAGACGCTTGGTTCGAGTCCCGGTTCGACTGTGGTTGAACTAGTTAGATTTGAGGATGAAGGCGTCTAGCCTTATGGTTCGAGCGAGGTCGAACTCGTTGGATTTGATGGCGAAGGCACGTAGCCTGAGTCCCAGTTCAAATATTGTTGAACTTAGTCGGTTCTGATGGCGAAGGCTCATGGCCTAAGTCCCAGTTCAACTGTTGTTGAACTTAGTCCATTTTGATGGCGAAGGCGCATAGCCTAAGTCCCAGTTCAACTGTTGTTGAACTTTGTCAATTTTGATGGCGAAGGCGCATAGCCTGAGTTTTGGTTCAACCGTAGTTGAACTTACTGGCGAAGGCGCATGGCCTTGATTTAATGGCGAAGGCACATAGCCTGAGTCCCAGTTCAACTGTCGTTGAACTTAGTCGATTTTGATGGCGAAGGCTCATGGCCTGAGTCCCAGTTGAACTTAGTGGCGAAGGCGCATAGCCTTGATTCAATGGCGAAGGCGCATAGCCTGAGTCCCAGTTCAACTATTGTTGAACTT
>NW_017670681.1:149955-150865 GCF_001879085.1 Nicotiana attenuata
AGTCCCAGTTCAACTGTTGTTGAACTTTTTCAATTTTGATGGCGAAGGCGCATAGCCTGAGTCTTGGTTCAACCATAGTTGAACTTACTGGCGAAGGCGCATAGCCTTGATTTAATGGCGAAGGCGCATAGCCTGAGTCCCAGTTCAACTGTTGTTGAACTTTGTCAATTTTGATGGCGAAGGCGCATAGCCTGAGTCTTGGTTCAACCGTAGTTGAACTTACTGGCGAAGGCGCATAGCCTTGATTTAATGGGGAAGGCGCATAGCCTGAGTCCGAGTTCAACTGTTGTTGAACTTTGTCAATTTTGATAACGAAGGCGCATAGCCTGAGTCTTGGTTCAACCGTAGTTGAACTTACTGGCAAAGGCGCATAGGCTTGATTTAATGGCGAAGGCGCATAGCCTGAGTCCCAGTTCAACTGTTGTTGAACTTTGTCAATTTTGATGGCGAAGGCGCATAGCCTGAGTCTTGGTTCAACCATAGTTGAACTTACTGGCGAAGGCGCATAGGCTTGATTTAATGGCGAAGGCGCATAGCCTGAGTCCCAGTTCAATTGTTGTTGAACTTTGTCAAATTTGATAACGAAGGCGCATAGCCTGAGTCTTGGTTCAACCGTAGTTGAACTTACTGGCGAAGGCGCATAGGCTTGATTTAATGGCGAAGGCGCATAGCCTGAGTCCCAGTTCAACTGTTGTTGAACTTTGTCAATTTTGATGGCGAAGGCGCATAGCCTGAGTCTTGGTTCAACCGTAGTTGAACTTACTGGCGAAGGCGCATGGCCTTGATTTAATGGCGAAGGCACGTAGCCTGAGTCCCAGTTCAACTGTTGTTGAACTTTGTCAATTTTGATGGCGAAGGCGCATAGCCTGAGTCTTGGTTCAACCATAGTTGAACTTACTGGCGAAGGCGC
>NW_017670681.1:152623-162682 GCF_001879085.1 Nicotiana attenuata
CGAGGGCGGCATCAGTTGAATCTTCAGCGGTTCCTTCTGCAGCACGGGCCGCACTTCGGGACGAGGGGCCATCGGGGGTTGTGCGCCCTAGAGCGGATTCGCCATCAGATGGGGAGGAGGAGAGGCCATTGATAAGGCGTAGGGTCGTGTTCACGCCGGCTCCTCCTGCGGTAATTAATTTGGACTCCCCCCTGGCGGATGCGGAGCGGAGTGTGGCTGCGACGCCTGAACCTGAGAGTGGACACGCAATGGGGGTTGCCCCGGTTGGCTTATGCCATGATGATGCCATCGCTTCGGCGATTCAATTGGTGGTTCCAGTCGCTGAGACGGGAGGTAGTTCCTTAGCGGCTGCTAATGTTGGTGAGGCAAGTGCTCCTTAGGTGGCTACAGCGGGTGGCTCTACCTCGCTGGTGGCGGAAGGAGGAAGGGATGCTGTAGAAGATGAGTACGAGTCCGAATCCGACTTGGACCCTGACGACGTCCGTATGTTTCGGGAAGGCTTCACCAATTCAGTGGTGCGCGTAGAGGGGCGATCTCGCTTCATCGAGGTTCCCACGGAGTTGAACTTATTGCTCCAAGGGGAAAGCTTGGTGCCGCAATTCGAGCTGCTATGCTCGAAAGCCGAGAATGCGTCGTTGAGGGGCGTTACGGATGTCGGACTGATGAATGAAGTGGCCATGATGGGCTTGAGGGTATGTAATATAACGTCGGGTCGCTTCTTCTTCGTCTTAGTTTTTCTTTATCTTAATCGTTGTCGTTGCTTTGCAGTCTTATATGTTGGAGGTGGAGAGCATTCGTCGAGCCAACGTCCGCTCGGGGATATTTTTGCGGGCGCTGGAGAAGTACCGCCGCTACCGAGATCGATGCCTAGAGATGCGCGTGCGCTTGAGGAATGATCCCCGTAGTCGGACCTTGGTCGAGGAACTGGCGAGGCGGGAGCTTCAGATGCAGCAAGCGCTTGGCAGAGCGAGTGCTCTCAAGGAGCAGCTCCGGCGGAAGGATGAGGAGCTCGAGGCGGGGAGGAGGGCTGCAACTGAGTGTGAGCGCCAGGGCTAGGCTAAGGCGGCGGAGGCCGCTGCGGCATGGAGCGGGAAAGTGACTGCGTTGGAGGGTGAAGTCGCGGTATTGAAGCTTCAGGCTAGGGATGCCTCGTCAAGGGCTGGGGCGTTGAAGGAAGCCATCTGCGTGCACGAATCCCAACGGGCGTTGGAGAGGGCTGCTGCGGCCTTTAGAGAAGCGAGTCTCTAGGAGCGGATCGGTGTCTATGAGCAGGACGCCCAAGTCATGGCGGACCGGATCACAGCCTAAGAAGAAGAGAATCAGCGCCTGCGGGGCCAAGCCGCTTCTTCCAGCCAGGCTCGCGAACTTTGGGTCTTTGCCGAGGCCCAACGTGATGTATATAAGAATTTGTGGGAGGCCGGCATCGTGACCAAAGCTGCTTTCGAGGGAGCGCGTCAAAATGCTCGTGAGGCCCGTACCGATTGTGGTTTTGATGCGGCGACGCCAGAGGTTGATGCTGGTGCAGATGGTGGCGCGGATGGCGCCGAGTAAAAAGATGTTATGCATATTTTCTTGTCTTGTTCGCCGTTTGGCGTTTAGGTGTTTCTTGTTTTTCTTTTCTCTTTCCTTGTATTGATCGGCCTTGGCCGGGTATAAGCGGGGATGACCCGCAATTAATTTCGTCAATAAATGAGATCTCCTTTCCGTTATTTACCTTGTATCTGTTTTGTACCTCCCCTTTAGATTTTTCTTTGCATGCGTTCGAAGGGGTGATTTACCTTTGAGTTTGACTCTGGTAGGCATGTTAGTTTTTGATTGTTGACGACTTTTCTTCTTCGACTCGGGGTGAGCGAGTCGGAGCCGTTGCTTTGCGATAGCGGCACTTAGCCTTTAGCCTTAGTCCCAGTTTGGGCGGGGTCGAACTACCGACCGTGATGATAAAAAATGCGGCCTTGTAGTTTGACCAGGGCCGGACTTTGCGTGCTCCAAATTTTAGTTCGAGCTGGGAATACTTACTTGAATGGCGAGGGTGCCTAACCTGCGCCTCGATTCGTTGGAGGTTGGGTTTTGCTGAGTTCAATGATGAAGGCACTTGGTCCGAGTCCTGGTTCAACTGTGGTTGAACTTGTTAGATTTGAGGACGAAGGCGTCTAGCCTTATGGTTCAAGCGAGGTCGAACTCGTTGGATTTGATGGCGAAGGCGCGTAGCCTGAGTCTTGGTTCGACCGTAGCTAAACTTACTGGCGAAGGCGCATAGGCTTGATTTAACGGCGAAGGCGCATAGCCTGAGTCTTGGTTCAACCGTAGTTGAACTTACTGGCGAAGGCGCATAGCCTTGATTTAATGGCGAAGGCGCATAGCCTGAGTCCCAGTTCAATTGTTGTTGAACTTTGTCAATTTTGATGGCGAAGGCGCATAGCCTTGATTTAATGGCGAAGGCGCATAGCCTGAGTCCCAGTTCAATTGTTGTTGAACTTTGTCAATTTTTATGGCGAAGGCGCATAGCCTGAGTCTTGGTTCAACCGTAGTTGAACTTAGTAGCGAAGGCGCATAGCCTTGTTTTAATGGCGAAGGCGCGTAGCCTGAGTCCGAGTTCAACTGTTGTTGAACTTTGTCAATTTTGATGGCGAAGGCGCATAGCCTGAGTCTTGGTTCAACCGTAGTTGAACTTACTGGCGAACGCGCATGGCCTTGATTTAATGGCGAAGGCGCATAGCCTGACTCCCAGTTCAACTGTTGTTGAACTTTGTCAATTTTGATGGCGAAGGCGCATAGCCTGAGTCTTGGTTCAACCGTTGTTGAACTTACTAGCGAAGGCGCATGGCCTTGATTTAATGGCGAAGGCGCATAGCCTGAGTCCCAGTTCAACTGTTGTTGAACTTTTTCACTTTTGATGGCGAAGGCGCATAGCCTAAGTCTTGGTTCATTCGTAGTTGAACTTACTGGCGAAGGCACATAGCCTTGATTTAATGGCGAAGGCGCATAGCCTGAGTCCCAGTTCAACTGTTGTTGAACTTTGTCAATTTTGATGGCGAAGGTGCATAGCCTGAGTCTCACGCTGTGGGTACTGGGTGCTGAAGCTCGGTTTTGATTCGAGACCTTGAGCAGCTTATACGTTGTCTTCCCAATCAGGGTATGTAGGCTGTCTTGAAGCGACTCTCGGCTCGAGATATCTCCGTTCCGGTTTCTGGCCGGAGCCCGTATCGGGGATGCGGGAGATGCTTTACAGAGATCCTTCCTTGGGGGGGGGGGGGGCTTCTTCTTTTTGTTTGCACTATCTGAGATCAGAGAGAGAGAGAGGACTTGGATCTTGATTTGAGATCTTCGAGTTCCCCTTCGAGTTTGGAGTTTCTTTCCTTTTGGTCCAGGGAAGAACTACGCGATTTTGCTATGAAATCCCCACAGACGGCGCCAAGTTGTTTGCTCAAAAGTTATCATATGCCTTATGAGTGTAAACAATATAAATAAATCACGGGAAAATCATAGACCGTAATAATCCATTAGACCAAATGAAAGATGCGCAAATAAGTACTCAGCGTTAGGAAGAGAGACATTAAAAGCTTTTATTGATAGTATTGCTTTGGTCTGCCTCTCCATGAAGAGGTTCAGAGCCTTACAATGATGTTCCACTTTCCCATAATATGTGTATCGCTGTATCTTTCTCTCTCTCTTGAATAGTAAAGAAGAAGAAGCCCCCTTTCTAGGGTTTCCTCTCTTGGTATTTACAGCTGTGAGCTTCGTGAGCTGGCAATAAGTGGCCGTGACCACGTTGGGGTTTCGCTTTCATGATGATGGACGGGTCGTGGCCTTGTTGATCGAATCAGATAAGGGTTGAATACCGCTAATTCTGAGTGGTCGTACCACTAATCAATCATGAATTAGCTTAAGACGGGATTAACTTCGTTAATTATCATGGGGTCGGATCTTGACCCATACAACATCGTTTGTCAAACTCACAGAGCACTGTAGTCCCATTCTGCAAAATAAGCTCCCTAAAAATGTGGAGATCTGGAGAATTTTACTATATCTTGCTCTTTAGGAAGTACTAAGTTTGAAAAATATTTATGTGATTCAGGTTCTTCTATCAATCTTAGGCCTTTGTCTATTTTCAAGAAATTGGAGGGAGATATTCGAAAAATCATATTCATATCTGTGTCCTTGCAGCTGGCAGATCAGACCACAATCATACCTGAAGGAATAGTGGAGGATGTGCTAGTTCGTGTGGATAAATTTGTGTTCCCTGTGGATTTCATCGTGGTGAATATAGAAGAGAACAGGGAGATCCCTTTGATTCTAGGGAGACCCTTCTTGGCTACTGGCAGAGCAATTCTGGACATTCAGGAAAGTCAGCTCATACTCAAAGTGGGGGAAGAGAGGGTGGTCTTCAAGATGGAAGGAGCCATGGGGCCCCACTTCATACATAAAACGACAACCAAAGTAGTGTCAAAAATCCTAAAAATGTAACGAAGAACGACCAGCCCACCATTTTGTCATTATGTGGTGTTTCTCACACCTTTTCTCCTCCAAAACCCATAAAACATCAGCACAAGAGGCCAACACGAGTGGACTATAAAATAATCCACTAAAAGTGACACAAATCGAACTTACGGCTTTCGATCACCGTCCCGTGATGTCACGACCCAGATATCCAACCCTCGGGGGTCGTGATAGCGCCTACTCATAGAAGCTAGGCAAGCCACGAAATATAGAAATTCTAACTCTTTCATTTCAATCCTTTTTAACAACTTGAATTAATATGTGATCAACATTTAAATAATAGCGAAAGATGAAATCAAGCGGAAGACTTAGACTAATTTAATACCAAAATCAGTACAAGAATGCCAACATGCGCCTCTACCCAGAAACCGGTGTCACAATATCACGAACTGTCTATGAGTACTAAATACAAGTGTTTGAAAAAGGAAATACAGTCTGTCTCGGAAACAAGTGAAAACAGAACGTATAATAGATAGGAGAGAACGCCGGGCCTGCGAACGCCTGCAGGACTACCTCGGGATCTCTGGATAGACTGAAAGCTGGCTCCCCAAGTGCTACTACCCAAATGCTGCTCCGGTATCTGCACATAGTGCAGAGTGTAGCATCATCACAACCGACCCCATATGCTGGTAAGTGTCTGGCCTAACCCCGGCGAGATAGGGACGAGCCTAGAACCCGACTCCAGATAAACCTGTGCAGTTATATAATATACAGCGGAAAGTAACGGGATAAACAATTTAAATACGAAGGGGGTACATGCTACGGGGAAAATGTCAAATCCAGCAGGAAACATAAGAGAAATATGAGAGAACAACTCAGAATCTACCACAAAACAATAATAATACTGCTGCGGCGCGCAACCCGATCCCTTATCATTTACCACTGTTGCGGCGTGAAACCCAATCCAATATAATATTGTTGCGGCGTGCAACCCGGTCCAATATAACGTTGTTGCGGCGTGCAACCCGATCCATATTTAATATTGTTGCAGCGTGCAACCCGATCCATATTTTATATTATTGCGGCGTGCAATCCGATCCATATATATATATATATATATATATATATGTATATATATATGGTGTACAACCATACCAAGTGTCCCGGCAAGGGATCAACAATAAACTACACTATCCCGGCAAGGGATTCAACAGTAAAAGTAAATATGTCCCGGCAAGGGAGAATCAGCTATAACGAATCTTAACTCAACTCCTACTTATCTCAGTTAACACCCATACTCAATCATAAGTAATTTCCACGAAAATAAACTAAATCCTTGCTCAATATCGAGAATCGCCAATTAAAGCATCCGAAGTATCATTTAAGAACACAACAACATCATTTTAAGACTCACGGTCATGCTCGATACCAAAGTATACTCGTCACCATGCCTATACGTCGTACAACAAGAAGCAAATAGCAAATAGGACTCAACTCCTAATCCCTCAAGCTAAGGTTAGACCGAACACTTACCTCGAACTTCCACGGCCAACTCAATCCTCAAACACCGCCTTTCCTTTCGAATTCGGCTCCAAATCAATTGTATCTCTACATAATCGACTTCATAACATCAATAAACGCTAAACAATCCAATTCCAATGCTTAATTATGGCTTTCTAACCATTCTTCCCAAAAAGTCAAAAATTGACCCGGGCCCGCTTGGTCAAAACACGAGGTTCGGACCAACACCCGATCACCCATTCACCCACGAGCCCGAATAGATAATTGATTCCCAAATTCGACCCCAAAACGAGGTCTAAATCACAAATAATCAAAAATTCCTAACTCTGCCCAAATCCCTAATTTTCTACTTTAAGAACATGATTGAAGCCTAGAAATCTAATGGGTGTTAATGAAAATTGAAGAAATTGAGTCTAAGATTACATACCTATGAATTGATGGTAAAATTCCCTTTCAAAAATTGCCCAATTTGGAGTTTAGATGAAGAAGTTATGAGTTTTGGTGAAAATCCCGTAATGGCTACTGTTCTGGTCTTTTAAAATAACTAGGCGAAATTGGTCATCGTGTTCGCGATAAGCTCATCGCGTTCGCGATGAGTTAGGTCTGACAGACCTTCGAGTTCGCGGACCTTTGGCTGCTCCAGTGGCCGCGTTCGCGATGCACAAAATGGTGACCCCTCCCCAGGCCTTTACCTTACCCGTTCGCGAGTGCATGGACGCGTTCGCGAAGGGTCTCCCCCCCTCAGCCTCGCATTCGCATCTCAAGCTTCGCGTTCGCGAAGAAGAAATCTGGCACCTGGGAGATTTTCCTTACGCGTTCGCGAGAGGGACCACGCAAAGAGTAAAATCCTTGGGCACTGAACGGCAAACACCTGCAACTTTTTGAGTTCCAAAAACCTTCCGAAACACATCCGAAATGCACCCGAGCCCTCGGGGCTCAAAACTGTCACACCTCCTTTTTACACACCTACCCCGAAGGATAATGCATAAGGGAGTTTTTCCATTTAAAGTGACATTATTCGAAATGGGATTATTTATTGATTTTTAGAGTCGCCACTTGGGATAGGATTGGCTTTTGGTGTCCCAAGTCACCGATTTAATTTAAATCCCAAATCGAGGAAAATTTCGACTTCCCAATTGGAGGCTGCGAACCAGAAATTCTGAATAAGGAATTCTGTTGACCCGAGGGAAGGTGTTAGGCACCCCCGGATCCCGTGGTTCTAGCACGGTCGCTTAAATTATTATAAATGACTAAAAAAAAATCTGGTTTTATGCATGTTCAAACCTATAGTGCAATTTTATAAATTTATTTAACCGCTTTTAATTGGTTTTTATGAAAGTGAACGCCGTTTAAGAGCGTGTTTTTGGATCACGTCACATGAAATGCACCCGGATCCTCGACACCTCTTATTCAACGTTTTGGGATTTGGATTTAGGTTGCATGAAACACACACCCGAGTTTAGGAAAGTAATATTATTAAAATTCGCGCCTAAAGCAAACGAAAAAAAAAAAAAATTCATGTATCTTCATGTCAATTAACAGAACGAAAAAAAAGAAAATTAATGAAAAATATTTAGAGCATCCATGAGGAATTGAAAAGATAAACGAACTAGAAGTTCTAGTTATTGGCATACAGTGAATTCACAAAATTTATAATAAAGTCAAACCCCTAAACAAAATAAATACTCCAGCACTAAAATTCTTGTTTTCATGATTCTTATGAAAGAAAGCAATAGCACACTGCTATACTTCATCGGGAGTATTCCATACAAACAACTTCACATTTTTTCGACTTCTCAAACAAGGAACCAAACCCGAGATTCGGAATATCATTTCCAGCAAAATCGAAATAAAGAAAACATAGTAGATAACACTATCATGAACCAAAAGATCATATACATATTAGATAAATCCATCACATATGTAATAAATTACCTTAGTTCACCATCAATCGGAAAAGAATGAACACAGAGGTAGTGATAAAGCTTCTTCTCCGAATCGAACACAATCGAATACGTCCCATCACTACAACGGGAAACAATATCACGATAATCCGACGACCTCTCGACGGGACTCGAACCGGCACCGGAAAACTCGACTCAACACAACTTCAGACGTTTCTGCCTGCTCCCCTGTTTTCGTTACTGTTTTTTTTTTCGAACTCCTTTTCTTCTTTTCTTTTGCAGCTAGCTGCTGGTTTGGTCAGAGATGGGGGTTCGGAAAGATGGGGGTTTGTTACTGGAGTTTTGGGTGTGTTATGGTTGAAGGAGAAAGGGGGAGATGGCTGTTTGGTTCAGGCTGGCGTGAGAGTGGTCGTTGGTGGACGTGAGGACGAAGAAGAAGACCGGCGGGGTGGAGTCGTTATTGTTCCGCCGCTGCTGCTCTTAGGTTTTAAGTAGAAGGGGTCGTTCATTTGGTCTTCATGGAGAAGACGATATGGGGCTGTCTGTCCCACTTTTGCGGCTGATTTTTGGGAATTGGGTGTTTTCTTTTTTTGTTCTCCCCCTTGTGTTTGTGGTGTAGGTACTATTATATAGGGTAGGGATTAGGTTAGGGGTATGGGCCTAGGAACTATGGGCTAGGAATTTTGGGCCAAAGACTAAAAATGGACTATAAGATTTATAAAAACGGGATAAACCAATCCTAAAACTAATTCTTTCTTCTAAAATTATGTACAATTATAATATAAAAATATAAAACTAATTTTAATTAATTGAACTAAACTATAAAACATAAAACTATTTTTTCTTTTTGTGTTTTCAAGATTATAAAAATAAAGATAGGGTACTCTTTTTGTTTTTTTTTTAAGATAAAAAATGACTATAAAATATTAATAAACCTTTTTTTTTGTAATTTTTTATTTCTTGTAATAAAATAAAGTAAAATAGTAAAAATTAGTTGAAATGGCGATATTAGGTCTAAACTAAATATTTACATGCTAAAATGGGTAAAATAACGGGGAGGGTCAAAAATCACATGTCAACAAAAACCGAACATACGTACTAACTCAATAACATCATACGAACTTATCAGTGCAATCAAATCGCCAAAATAACCTTAACAACAACGAATTAAACCTCAAAATCAATGAAATATTTCAAAACTTCTTTAAACATCAAATTTTGCAGTTTAGGTCCGAATCACGTCAAACGGATTCCGTTTCTTACCAAACTTCACAGAATTATCTTAAACCACATATAAGACCTGTACCGGGCGCCGGACCAAAATACGGGCCGATACCAACATGTTCTGATCAAAATTCATTTCCAAATTCTTAAACAATTTCAGAAATAATTTCCTTAAAAATTCATTTCTCGGGCTTGGGACCTCGGAATTCGATTCCGGGCATACGCCCGAGTCCCGTATTTTGCTACGGACCCTCCGGGATCGTCACATTACGGGTCCGGGTCTATTTACCCAAAACGTTGACCGAAGTCAAATTAATTCATTTTATAGTCAAAATTTTTTATTTTTCACAGATTTTCTCATTTAAGCTTTCCGGCTACGCGCCCGGACTGCGCACGCCAATTGAGGCGATGCTAAAAGAGGTTTTTAAAGCCGCGGAACACAAAATTTCAATTTAAAAGCAAGTGATGATCCAAAAGGTCATCACATTCTCCACCTCTAAAACAATCGTTCGTCCTCGAACGGACATAAGAAGGAAGTACCTAAGTCGGGGAAAAGATGGGGATAACGGTTCTGCATATCGGACTTGGATTTCTAGGTCGATGACTCAGGAGGCTGACCTATCCACTGAACACGAACAGAAGGAAAACTCTTCGATCTCAACTGACGAACCTGCCGGTCTAGGACATCTACCGGCTCCTCCACATAAGACAAGTCCTTGTCCAACTAGATAGTGCTGAAATCTTACACGTGGGATGGATCGCCGTGATACTTCCGAAGCATGGACACATGAAACACTGGATGTACGGCTGATAAGCTCGGCAGCAATGCAAGTCTATAAGCCACCTCTCCCACTCGATCAAGAATCTCAAACGGACCAATGAACCTAGGGCTAAGCTTGCCCTTCTTCCCAAATCTCATCACGCCCTTCATAGGCGACACTCGAAGCAATACCCCCTCACCGACCATGAAAGC
>NW_017670681.1:162899-171523 GCF_001879085.1 Nicotiana attenuata
CAATACAACTCAACCCGGTTAAGCCGTAGTTCATATATCCTGTGCGGTGACAAAGATGTTCCTGTATCTATAACTGCAAAAGCAATTAGCAACCTTGAACGAATTTCTCCCCTTCTCGACATTTGGTCAGAGCTCGGTATATTTCTGCTACAATCAGAGGAGCCACTGTGCTAGCAGGTTTCTTATTGCAACATCTAGCATTCCTACTAGGCCAAGGTCTATGTGACCATCTTTTCTAGGACAAACTACCACTCCCAAAAAGGCCACCATGAAGGCTAATCCCCGTCGGGCTTCCCATTTGTCCTTATTTCCAGCATGTGTTAGTCCAGTGTTGGGTTCCTCAAAACCTTTGGGGTTACCATACCGGTGATATAGGAAATGCAGTGTACAACAACCTTCTGCCAGATGGGGGTCCTGAATATCCCGACTGATGCTCAACAAATCTAAAAACCTATGAAGAGTTACTGGTCGTGGGGCCAAAGGGTATCTACCGCGGAGGTTCCCGTTGAGACCTGTGTATCCGGCGATCTCTTCTAATGTAGGTGTGAGTTCAAAATCTGAAAACCGAAATACATTACGGGTCGGGTCCCAAAATGGTATCAGTGCCTCGATGACATCCGTCCTTGGCCTGATTTTCAATAAATCTACGAGACCGCCCAGGCTTTTGACCACAGTATCTCTGCTCCCTTTTCCCAAGTCATGCCACCACATATGGTGTTTCAAAGGGATCTCGCTCAGGACTGAGAAGGTTTCGATGTCACTTGAATTCATCCTGCACATTATTTAGGGGAACTTAATGATTTATTTTGAAAAATGGCTATTTGTGCAAAAATTCTTTATTCAGAAAATAAGGACTTGGATTTGCAAATATGGCCTTTCAGCACTTCTGGGAGGAAGATTTTAAGGCTGTGCCCGCAAACCATTTAAAAATGACTCAAGGTGGCTATTCTTGCAAAACGGCCTTCCAGCGTCCTTTTGGGGACATTCGGCTTATTTAAAGCAAGAATGGCACCACCTGACTTTTTGTGACTAAAATTAAAATTTTGACATTTTTTTTTTGGCTATTTTTTGCAAAAAGGGAGGTTGGACCCGATGAGGGTTGCCTACGTATCTCACATCCGGTGAGAATCAAACCAGCGTAGTTCGGGCAGATTTGCCAAAATCAAAACTATTTTGAACAACAAATTTTCTTTTCTATGTTTTCAAATATTTTTCTCTTTTTCTCTTTTTTTCATTTTTCACAAATCCGGCAGCATTTCGGTACTATTTGGGCACTGGTTTTTCACAACAAAAGGTTATCCTTACTGAGTCTTAACACTGCTATTTTCTCAATTTTCACTCATTTAGACAAGCCGGTCATCATGCATAGCCGAGCAAATAAATGCGCAAGTAGCACGTAAGATGCATCAGGATGGTCAATTCATTTCAGGTCATCTGTCCTAGACGGACCCAACCCCTGTGTTGAGTCCCCTAAGTCAAATGCACATGATGCAAACAAGCGTCCTACTAGGGATCCAGCATGAGGTTTTGTTCTTCTAGGTTTAACCCTAGGTTTATTGGTCTAGACCTGGCTTACCCGAGCGGACAACTCGGGCCGAGGGGGAGGCAGCGTACCGAGGATACAGAAGCTCCGCCGGCTTTGCAACTTATCCAAACCTCGTTCTAAATTGGGAAAGACTCTAAACAGAAGAGAAGCTACACGAAGTGCACCCTTCTCCATGATGTAGAAGACTCAGAGAGAGGAAGGGATTCGCGACAGTTTATATATACAATTTCAACAAATATCAAAGCGGTAAAACATTTAGCACATATAGCATGGAACATGTAGAAAAATCTAACAAAGCCAAATATAACAATTATACTAAGCTCGAATTCTTGAACCCTGAACCAGAGATTCTGGGTTCGATCCCCAACAGAGTCGCCAGAGCTGTCACACCTTCTTTTTACACACCTACCCCGAAGGATAATGCATAAGGGAGTTTTTCCATTTAAAGTGACATTATTCGAAATGGGATTATTTATTGATTTTTAGAGTCGCCACTTGGGATAGGATTGGCTTTTGGTGTCCCAAGTCACCGATTTAATTTAAATCCCAAATCGAGGAAAATTTCGACTTCCTAATTGGAGTCTGCGAACCAGAAATTCTGAATAAGGAATTCTGTTGACCCGAGGGAAGGTGTTAGGCACCCCCGGATCCCGTGGTTCTAGCACGGTCGCTTAAATTATTATAAATGGCTAAAAATCTGGTTTTATGCATGTTCAAACCTATAGTGCAATTTTATAAATTTGTTTAACCGCTTTTAATTGGTTTTTATGAAAGTGAACGCCGTTTAAGAGCGTGTTTGTGGATCACGTCACATGAAATGCACCCGGATCCTCGACACCTCTTATTCAACGTTTTGGGATTTGGATTTGGGTTGCATGAAACGCACACCCGAGTTTAGGAAAGTAATATTATTAAAATTCGCGCCTAAAGCAAACGAAAAAAAAAAAGAAAATTCATGTATCTTCATGTCAATTAACAGAACGAAAAAAAAAGCAAATTAATGAAAAATATTTAGAGCATCCATGAGGAATTGAAAAGATAAACGAACTAGAAGTTCTAGTTATTGGCATACAGTGAATTCACAAAATTTATAATAAAGTCAAACCCCTAAACAAAATAAATACTCCAGCACTAAAATTTTTGTTTTCATGATTCTTATGAAAGAAAGCAATAGCACACTGCTACACTTCATCGGGAATATTCCATACAAACAACTTCACATTTTTTTTTTGACTTCTCAAACAAGGAACCAAACTCGAGATTCGGAATATCATTTCCAGCAAAATCGAAATAAAGAAAACATAGTAGATAACACTATCATGAACCAAAAGATCATATACATATCAGATAATCCATCACATATGTAATAAATTACCTTAGTTCACCATCAATCGGAAAAGAATGAACACAGAGGTAGTGATAAAGCTTCTTCTCCGAATCGAACACAATCGAATACGTCCCATCACTACAACGGGAAACAATATCATGATAATCCGACGACCTCTCGACGGGACTCGAACCGGCACCGGAAAACTCGACTCAACACAACTTCAGACGTTTCTGCCTGCTCCCCTATTTTCGTTACTGTTTTTTTTTCGAACTCCTTTTCTTCTTTTCTTTTGCAGCTAGCTGCTGGTTTGGTCAGAGATGGGGGTTCGGAAAGATGGGGGTTTGTTACTGGAGTTTTGGGTGTGTTATGGTTGAAGGAGAAAGGGGGAGATGGCTGTTTGGTTCAGGCTGGCGTGAGAGTGGTCGTTGGTGGACGTGAGGACGAAGAAGAAGACCGGCGGGGTGGAGTCGTTATTGTTCCGCCGCTGCTGCTCTTAGGTTTTAAGTAGAAGGGGTCGTTCATTTGGTCTTCATGGAGAAGACGATATGGGGCTGTCTGTCTCACTTTTGCGGCTGATTTTTGGGAATTGGGTGTTTTCTTTTTTTTGTTGTCCCCTTTGTGTTTGTGGTGTAGGTACTATTATATAGGGTAGGGATTAGGTTAGGGGTATGGGCCTAGGAACTATGGGCTAGGAATTTTGGGCCAAAGACTAAAAAAAAAAAAAAAGGACTATAAGATTTATAAAAACGGGATAAACCAACCTAAAACTAATTCTTTCTTCTAAATTATGTACAATTATAAAAAAATATAAGACTAATTTTAATTAATTGAACTAAACTATAAAACAAAAAAATATTTTTTTTTGTGTTTTCAAGATTATAAAAATAAAGATAGGGTACTATTTTTGCATATTTTTTTTAAGATTAAAAATGACTATAAAATATTAATAAACCTATTTTTTGTAATTTTTCATTTTCTTGTAATAAAATAAAGTAAAATAGTAAAAATTAGTTGAAATGGCGATATTAGGCCTAAACTAAATATTTACATGCTAAAATAGGTAAAATTTCGGGGAGGGTCAAAAATCACATGTCAACAAGATCTAAAGGAAACCGTGGAAGTCAGGCCTCCAAACTTCGAGTAACTCAAGCTGAGGGTGAGGGAGAGGGAGCACAGGCCATCCATGGCCAGGGTGCCATGGATTCCGGTGGAGGTGAGACGGAGATCGGTGGAATAGGGTTAGGGTTTCGGAGGGTTAGAGAGGTTTTTTTAGGAGATGAAGGGAATTTAGAGGCGGCGTCTTTGTGCAAATGAATTAGGGTTAGAGGGGTTAGGGGAATAAAAAAAGGAAAGAACGAGTTACAGCCGTTGATCAAACGATCAACGGCCAGGATTTAAAGAGAACTGAACGGGTTTAAGAAATAGGGCTAAGGGGTCGGGTCAAAATCAAAATTGGGTCGTTTAATATTGGGGTGGAATTGCGGTCAATTGATGCTACAATTGCAATTGGAAATGGCTATGTATTAAGTAACCAATTTCTCCCGTTTTAATTTTTATAAAATAATTAAATTGATTTTAGAACAAATTTAAAACGGTGAACTAATTAATAATATATAATCATTAATCTAAAAATACTGGGAATGATTTTGTAATTGTAAAATGCTATTAACTGTAATATAGGCTATAATTGCAATTATATGCAATTTAGCTTTAAAAATGCCAATTAAATTTATATAAAAATATGCAAAAAAATTACCCTAATTATACTTTGGTGTAAATATGAGAATATAAATAAATTATTCTCAAAATGATAATCCTGGGAGCAATTATTGGATTTTATACTGCTAGAAATAGACAATAAATTGATTTTAAATATCTTAAAAATTAAGGAAAAATATCAAAACTCTTGGGCATTCTTATATATGCATACACATGCTATTTTGAAAGTATTTTTGAGTATGAAAATGCATAGGAAAAAATTGGGTATCAACAGCTGCCCCTCTTTACCCGAGAAGGATGAAAGAGTTGTCGGGTAAAGATATGATGGCCAATTTTTGACCGAAAGAAACAATTTGGAAAGTTTTGACCGAGCTCCGGTTCCTGAGCTGCCTACATATCCCTGGTCTTACAGGAATCAAGTCATATGTAGTTCAGGGTCCATTGGCGGAATATGCCGATGGAGGTTTTTGAAAAAGAACGGACGCGATGTTTAGATTGGGAAAGATGGTCGGAGTCTAGTAGGCTGCGGGAACTGGAGCGGGATCGCTCCTGCTGAGACGGCCGTTGATAGCCGGTGTACCTGCAAGTGAGCAATGCAAACATATATTGTGTATAAATTTAAACGTGATGCAAGTTCCCATCGGACCATGAATGCTGTCTTTGGACGATTAGGATGACGTCCTTGGACCATGACGTCCTGGGCCATGAAGCGTATAATAAAGGATTCGCAGGCTATGAAATGATGTTCTCGGGCCATGAGGATGATGCCTCCGAACCATGATGCCTTTGAATAATGATATGCCAAAGATAAAAGTGGGGTCCTCAGGCCATGGCATGGCGTTCTCGGGCTATGAAAGTGCCTCCGAACAATGACGCCCTTGGACAAATTGGCGATGTTTCAGCCCATGAAAATGCAGAAGGTGGCGATCTTTCAGCCGATGCAAGATTTAAATAAAGGTGGCGATATTTCAGCCAGTGCAAGAGAGAAAAGTGGCGATATTTCAGCCGATGCAGAATTTAAATAAAGGTGGCGATCTTTNGAACTGAGTAGGGACAAAGTAGTGTAAAAACTGAACAGAATGACAAAATGTACCCCTAACTTAGTACCCGTAAACCCTAGCTCAGCGCGGTCCGCGGTCACTTTTGCGCGACCGCACTGCCCTAACGCGGTCCACGTTGCAATTTTGTACGGACCGCGGTGCTTTTGTGATTGAAAGATAAAGGTCTCCAGCGCGGCCGCATTGCTGTTTGTGCGGTCCGCGCTGGCTCACCGCGGCCGCGTTGCATTTTTGTGCGTACTGCGGTGGGAGATTCAGAGAGTGGTAATTTTGGGCCTTTGCCCAGCGCGGACCGCGATCACTTTAGTGCGGTCCGCGGTGCTATGTTCTGCAACATGTTCTGCTGCAATTATCTCTGCAATCTATTTCATTCACCTGTTTCACTGCATGTGCTTAAACTAACAATGTTAGATGCTTATCTTTGCAAACAATGGTTAAACAAAGGGGCGCCAAACAATCACAACAACCCGGGAGAGGTGGTTCCTCCCGAGCGGGTAAAGGAAAGAGAATTGCAAAACTCACTCCCCAGGCTCGGGAGAACATAAAAAAGACACGAAAATTGATAAGAGCTGCTGACAGGGCTGCTTCTCATTCTTGGGGGAGTGAGTATGTGCCCTCCAAAGATATCTCCTCAGATACAATCCTAACTCATGTAACCGACCCCCTCCACCTAGTTGATACACCTCCATCATCACCCACCTCCAAAAGACCAGTGAATATAGTCTCGGAGTCATTTGACGAGTCCGCAGCCGGTAGTGGGCAATACTCCACCTCCCCCACAGCTTCATTATCTGGGGAGAGTGTCACACCTCCTTTTTCTTACTACACCCCGGGGAAGGGGTATAATAAAGGGAGTTTTTCCAATTAAAGGACAATCGAAACGGGATTCATTTTATTAAGAGATTCAGAGTCGCCACTTAGGAGATTTATGGTGTCCCAAGTCACCGGTTTGAATCCCGAATCGAGGAAAAGGTTTGACTCTGTTTAACAGTCGCGAACCAGAAATCCGGGTAAGGAATTCTGTTAACCCGGGAGAAGGTGTTAGGCATTCCCGGGTTCCGTGGTTCTTGCACGGTCGCTCAACTGTTATATCTGGCTTAATTATCTGATTTTAGAAACAATTCAAACCTATGTGCATTTTACTTTTAACCGCTTTTATTCATTTTAAGAATTAATTCAAGGTTATTTAGAACAAATCGTAAGCCACGCTACATAAAATGTACCCGTGAGTCACGACACGTTCTATTTAACCTTGTCGGAAATTGGAACCGGGTCACATGAAATGCACCCCCGGATTTTAGTAGTAGCCAAGATAATTATATAATTAACGCGCCTAGAGCAAACGAAAAAAATATCATGTATCTTCATGTCAATTAACAGAACGAAAAAAAGCAAATTAATGAAAAATATTTAGAGCATCCATGAGGAATTGAAAAGATAAACGAACTAGAAGTTCTAGTTATTGGCATACAGTGAATTCACAAAATTTATAATAAAGTCAAACCCCTAAACAAAATAAATACTCCAGCACTAAAATTCTTGTTTTCATGATTCTTATGAAAGAAAGCAATAGCACACTGCTACACTTCATCGGGAATATTCCATACAAACAACTTCACATTTTTTTGACTTCTCAAACAAGGAACCAAACTCGAGATTAGGAATATCATTTCCAGCAAAATCGAAATAAAGAAAACATAGTAGATAACACTATCATGAACCAAAAGATCATATACATATCAGATAATCCATCACATATGTAATAAATTACCTTAGTTCACCATCAATTAGAAAAGAATGAACACAGAGGTACGTCCCATCACTACAACGGGAAACAATCACGATAATCCGACGACCTCTCGACGGGACTCGAACCGGCACCGGAAAACTCGACTCAACACAACTTCAGACGTTTCTGCCTGCTCCCCTGTTTTCGTTACTGTTTTTCGAACTCCTTTTCTTCTTTTCTTTTGCAGCTAGCTGCTGGTTTGGTCAGAGATGGGGGTTCGGAAAGATGGGGGTTTGTTACTGGAGTTTTGGGTGTGTTATAGTTGAAGGAGAAAGGTGGAGATGGCTGTTTGGTTTAGGCTGGCGTGAGAGTGGTCGTTGGTGGACGTGAGGACGAAGAAGAAGACCGGCGGGGTGGAGTCGTTATTGTTCAGCCGCTGCTGCTCTTAGGTTTTAAGTAGAAGGGGTCGTTCATTTGGTCTTCATGGAGAAGACGATATGGGGCTGTCTCTCCAGTGGGTAAACGCTGGCTGAAGAAGATGAACGAGGGGGTCTGATTTTTTTTGATTAAGAAGAGGAATTTTGCTTCTTTCTCTGAAGAAGGAGATCCAAACGATGTGTGTGTGGGGGAATTTTTTACACTGTTGCGGCTGTCTCCTTCATATTTTTGGGGCGTATTTTGTTTTTGGTCTAGGTTTATTTTAAGTGTAGGTACTATTATATAGGGGTAGGGATTAGGTTTATATTTTGTGTATTTTGCCAATTAGTCCCTAGGTCTTTTGTGTTAAGTCCTTAGGGTCTTTTTATTTATTTTTTATCCCAAAGAAGAGTCTAGAAAGGTCCCTAGACTTAATGGACTAATCCGAATTGGGCCAAGAACTGGGCTCTAACACTCTTAAAATTGTGATCCAACACCTTAATTGGCTCCTTTTAAAATAAGATAAAAATACTACACAATGCAAAAGCTAACATGAAACTATTATATATTTTTTTGTATTTTCAAGATTATGTAGAGATAAAAATAAAGTACTATTTTTGTATTTTATATATATATATATATATATATATATATATATTGTTAATTTCTTATTTTATGAACAAAATAAAGTAAAGAAGTACAAAAATAGTTAGAAATAGCTATATTAAGACCTACATTAAATATTTACATGACTAAAATATGAAAAATCTTGGGGAAGGGTCAAAAATCACATGTCTACACTATTTTCTTTGATAACATTAAAGA
>NW_017670681.1:172963-177086 GCF_001879085.1 Nicotiana attenuata
CGAACGGCCATCGCGAGCTTGTTGCATTAAGCTCATTTGGAGACACTTTTATCAAGTCTGCATGTATCTGACAGCGATGGCATTTTCGGACATACTGGATGCATTCTGTTTCCATAGTCATCCAAAAATATCCTGCTCGGAGTATTTTCTTTGCTAAGACAAAACCATTCATATGTGGACCGCAGGTCCCTGCATGAACTTCTTCTAATAACCTGGATGCTTCCTTTGCGTCAACACACCTTAGCAATCCCAAATCAGGAGTCCTCCGGTACAAGATTCCTCCGCTGTGGAAGAAATTGTTGGATAATCTTTGTAGAGTGCGCTTCTGAATAGCATTTGCAAGCTCTGGATATTTTCCTTTTCTGATGGTGACAGATGAACACTGATGCGCGTTTCCTTGACATTCTCTGTATCCCCCAAGTTGATAACCTCAGTTTCGTCCAAGTTAGACTTAGGCCTATTCTCAAAGTTCTCAACTTATTTAACAACCTCTTCTGGTATATCATCCTCTTCTGAGTCTATATCCATTTGTTGCGTTGTCTCGTTGCAAGTCACAATCGTCGGTTCATCAGGATAAGTAATAGTAGTGCTGTGTAAATAAAGAAAACGATAGAAAAATAATAAGCGCTTTGATATAAGAAACTGAAATGCTTTGATAAACTTCATAATTGTTTTGAACATTGGAGCACTTATTTTCGAAAATAAAATGCGGAAAGAAAATCAACTAGCGAAAAATAAAGATGATGCATGGTGCTTTGTTCAGCCTTGCTACCCCGAAGCTTTCCGGGTCGTGGTGGTTCTGATGGACCAATTATTGAGGCGTGCTCCTCGGCTCACAACTTGTATGGAAGGGCCTTCCTCTCCTTCCTCCTCAAAAATGACATAACAGTCCATATTGTCGTCTTCCAAAAATAGATTCCTCATTGCTGCCAGTGCTTCCTCTTCTTCTGACCCATAATGACATCTGCTGGCTGGAAAGTCTGCTCCAGGCAAGGTATCGGATGCTCCAGTGGGTAGTAGGGACTGCGCCATGGTGGCGACCAGTGGTTGAACTTCTCCCAAGTGTATTCATACCCCAAACCGAAAGTGGTACCATGTTTTTTCAGCTTGATGGGTTTGGCGATTCCCTGGAGGTTTTTGCCGAGCCCCTTGCCAGGTTCATATCCGTTCCAATTCAGTATACTTTCGATCTTGTCATCCCACCGCTTATCCTTGTCTACTGCGTTGACTCGCTCAATGTGATGGTAGGTTTCTCCGCCTATCTTCCTTCTTCCTCCGATCGTTGGGATGGTCTGGCGACTGTATATGGGATTACTACCGTCGCCATGAATAATCATCTCTTGGTGATTCCACTCGAACTTCATTGCCTGGTGCAGGGTTGATGCTACATCTCCAGCGGCGTGAATCCAGGGTCGTCCTAATAACAGATTGTAGGACGTTGGGATGTCTATCACTTGAAAGTCGACATCGAACCAAGTTGGTCCCATCTGCAGACACAAGCTGATTTCCCCAATGGTGGACCTTTGGGAGCCGTCGAAAGCTTTGACGTTGATGGCTCCATCTTTGATCTCATGCAGGCTTTTCCCTAATGTTCGGAGAGTCACCAAGGGACAAATGTTGCGGCTAGACCCTCCGTCAATTAGAGTCCTGGTGATGAAATAATCCTCGCATTGCACAGTGATGTGCAGCGGCCTTGTTGTGGCTCAACACTTTAGGTGGCAGCTCATCTTCGTGGAAAGTAATTTTGTGACTTTCCAATACTTGCCCCACCATGTTCGCCATTTCTCCTCCAGTTATATCGCTGGGTACATATGCCTCACTCAGTATCTTTATCAAGGCGTTCTTATGTGCATCGGAGCTTTGTAGCAGAGCTAAGATGGAGATCTGTGCTGGCGTCTTGTTCAACCGATCGATGATTGAGTACTCCTTTGCTTGTATCTTCCTCCAGAGGTCATCAGGAGGAGTTTTGGTGGATCGTCCAGAGGCCTGCTTACTTGATTCAACCAAATGTTCCGGAGTATAAACCCTGCCAGTTCGGGTCATACCCTGTGCTGCAATTGCTTCTCCAGATTTGGTTTTCCCTTTCCTTCTCGCCTCGACGGTGTAATCCCAAGGAATGGCCTTCGTATGGAATGGTGCTATGGTTGACATTGCTACAGGAATGGGTACCCTTGTTTTGGGAGGTAACACGGCAACTTCAAATGGCATAGGTGCTTTCGGGGATCCAAACTCAACCTCAATTGGTCTTGGCGCCTTGGCGGAAGATGGTGCTTCAAGATCGAGCGGTACGGACATGTTTACTTCAACATCCCCAGAGGGCTGGATCTGGACTACAATCGGATTAAGAGTGACTGTTGGTTTCTTTGGATTGTCACCCTCCGTAATCAATCCAATCGACCCTTTGGGGTCCCAATCATCTTCTATTTCTATCATATGAACGCCTCCCCCTTTGTGGTCAGGCAGAGGGTTGTTACAGACGTTCGGGATAGGCTCCTTTGCTACAATGGTTTTGTTGTCAATCAAGGCCTGAATCTTGTCCTTCAGGGAGAGGCACTCATCAATGGTATGACCCTTCATGCCGGAATGGTATGCACTGGTTTTGTTCGGGTTGACCCATTGGGAAGGAATTTCTGGAGTTATGGCGGGGATAGGGGTGACGTAACCAGCAGCTTTGAGCCTTTCATACAGCTGGTCGATTGGTTCGGCGATGGCGGTGTATTGCTTGGGAGATCTACGGTCGAAGTTAGGGCGTGGTCTAGGGAAGTTTTGGCAGGTGGGAGGTGACTGATAGTGAGAGGGCTGAGCATTATAGGCTTGGTAGACGGGTGCGGGTTGGGAATATCTTGGTGAGGTAGGTTGATATGTGGGAGGTGGAGATGATTGGTAAGTAGGTGGTGGAGCTTGGTAGGAAGGCGGGGGTGCTTGGTAATTAGGGGTAGGTTGATATGTGAGAGGAGATACTGGGTAGGTTTGGTATTTTATTGGGGATTTTGTTCTCTGTGCAACCATCACGGCACTCAGATCCTTTTTCTTGGACGTGCCACCAGACTGAAGAGCCTTGTTGGTAGCCTGCAATGCCTCAAAATTGTGACCATACCATTTTTAATGCCTTCTCGATCCTTCCCTAGCTTGATGATGTCGAGAATTTCTGGCCTTCAATCAGCATCAACCTCTCATAATATTGTGGGTCCTAAGCTCGGACGAAAAACCTGTTCATCNAAAAAAAAAAAGCAAATTAATAGAAAATATTTAGAGCATCCATGAGGAATTGAAAAGATAAACGAACTAGAAGTTCTAGTTATTGGCATACAGTGAATTCACAAAATTTATAATAAAGTCAAACCCCTAAACAAAATAAATACTCCAGCACTAAAATTCTTGTTTTCATGATTCTTATGAAAGAAAGCAATAGCACACTGCTATACTTCATCGGGAGTATTCCATACAAACAACTTCACATTTTTTCGACTTCTCAAACAAGGAACCAAACTCGAGATTCGGAATATCATTTCCAGCAAAATCGAAATAAAGAAAACATAGTAGATAACACTATCATGAACCAAAAGATCATATACATATCAGATAATCCATCACATATGTAATAAATTACCTTAGTTCACCATCAATCGGAAAAGAATGAACACAGAGGTAATGATAAAGCTCCTTCTCCGAATCGAACACAATCGAATACGTCCCATCACTACAACGGGAAACAATATCACGATAATCCGACGACCTCTCGACGGGACTCGAACCGGCACCGGTAAACTCGACTCAACACAACTTCAGACGTTTCTGCCTGCTCCCCTGTTTTCGTTACTGTTTTTTTCGAACTCCTTTTCTTCTTTTCTTTTGCAGCTAGCTGCTGGTTTGGTCAGAGATGGGGGTTCGGAAAGATGGGGGTTTGTTACTGGAGTTTTGGGTGTGTTATGGTTGAAGGAGAAAGGGGGAGATGGCTGTTTGGTTCAGGCTGGCGTGAGAGTGGTCGTTGGTGGACGTGAGGACGAAGAAGAAGACCGGCGGGGTGGAGTCGTTATTGTTCCGCCGCTGCTGCTCTTAGGTTTTAAGTAGAAGGGGTCGTTCATTTGGTCTTCATGGAGAAGACGATATGGGGCTGTCTGTC